>NC_056733.1:766621971-766634471 GCF_019279795.1 Protopterus annectens
AGCTCATCAACAATCCTATAAACAAATCCAAAACCTCACAAAAAACAA
Organism: Protopterus annectens; assembly: GCF_019279795.1. Classification (NCBI taxonomy): domain Eukaryota; kingdom Metazoa; phylum Chordata; order Ceratodontiformes; family Protopteridae; genus Protopterus; species Protopterus annectens. Next base: position 766,622,020 of record NC_056733.1, read on the forward strand.
GTTATTGCCGATAAGAAGCAATTTTATTAAATCCAGAAATTAACCAAAAATGATCCTCCCAAATTTGGTCTTCTATAAACAAGATCTTACACTGTGGAACACATAATGTTCCAAATCCATACTCAGACTTCTCTCCCATAGAAACTACTACTAAATTTAAATCTCATTTCATAGACTCTATAGCTACCCTCACTCATAAATCCTTATAAACTCACACTAGCCCTGGCAAACCTCCCACTTCAAATAAACTTATTTTCTCCTTAACATCCATCTCTACCCCTACATAAAACATTCACTAAGCAGACTTAGGCCCTTCTCATCCCCTGTTGACAATCTCCCAATGGAATACCTAAAGTGACATCTTTATTGTTTATCCAGTCTCCATCGCCATCGCTCGATGCATAAAAGAATCATATTCCCATCTTTCTGGAAACAAATTTGTATCATCTCTCTTGACAAGGAGGGTAACTCCACTGAAATAACAAACTTTGGGCCTATTTCAATCTTGTCCTACCTCTCTGAAATATTAGAAAATTGTATCTATAAACAACTTTTACAACATCTACAATAAAACCTATTAACATCTACACAATACAACACAACAACTGTCCTAGTTGCCACCTCAAAGAAAATAATAACCTCATCTCTTTCCTCTTTTTAGATCTTTCCAAAGCCTTTGATATAGTCTATCACACCAAACTACCCTCAAAAATGTTTGCTCTGGACCTGTATAGTATATCACTTAACTGTTTTTCTAACTACCTATCTAACCAAAAGCAATCAGTAAAGTGGCTCTCTACTTACATTCTTTTTCTCCTAATTAATACTTGTGATACACAAGGCTCCATCCTTGGTCCTCTTCTGTTTAACATATTTATTAAAAATCAGCACAAATCCTCTCAAAAAGCAACTTTCATACAATGCACCGATGATTCTGCTGTCATCTGCTCATCTGACATCCTTTCCCATTTACAAATCATCACTCAACAATTTCTTCTAAATGCTAAAAAAGTGTCTGTTTTCTCTCAAAATTTTAAACACGCCTTAAAAAACTTCACAATATCTTCTCTCAACTACTCTGAAATAGAAGTCGTATCAAGTTACTTAGTGTCACAGAAGATGATTAACTGAAATTTGATCGTTACATTCAAATTGTATAAAAAACACCAAAACCTTGGCGTACTTTACATATTAAAAACTAAATTCCTTACCAACTCCTCTAGAGACACACTTGGCGCTGCATATCTCCTTCCTTCTCTGCTTCATGCCCCACCCATATTTACCAATATTAAGATCTCCCTAACAGCAAAACTAGAGCTTTGCTACAGCAAGGTGGCTAAATTTGCAGCCATTCAGTCACACGACTCCCATCACTGCTCTGTTCCAAAATCATTAAACTGACTTGAGTTACCTCACTACCTCAGGTTTACTCTGCTTCTCTTTGCTCATAAAATGATATACAAATCTTCATTCTCTTCAGCAACTAGAGCCGATCTTAACTATTACCTTCTAAACTGCCCATTTTGCTCATCTGAAAAGTAACTCTGTGAAATTTATAAATCAAAAAAATCCGTAGGCCATAGCTTATACTCCTACTCAGTGGCCAAAGTCTGGGACATGATTCTCATTGACATTAGAGCACTACCTAGAAGTCAGATGTTTAAAAGAATTGTTTGCTTCATATTTGTAATAATATTTTACTTATTTAACTATTATCTTATATATAGATTATTTTGTTTTCTATATGACTTTGTTTGTATTCTTCTCCTGTACAATTCATTGTCATTTTATATACTATTAGTATGTTAATACTATGTAGGTTAACACACTAGGCCAAATTCCATAAAGTTCATGGAATCCAGCGCTTTTCTTCGATATCATCACAAAAGCTGCAAATAAGCCTGTAGTATGTAAATATGCCTCAGTGAACTTAAGAACATCTCGGCACATAACAGAGTTGCTCCGCAGCATTGGTGCACTTTGTATCAGCCCCACTCACTCCATAAGTCATGAAAACTGACTTATGAAGCATGAAGTACATTAACAAAGTTACTGAATTACCACCCCAATCTAGGTTGCATGACATTTGTAAATACATATCTGCAAAAATCTCTCCAGTAAACTTAGAGACAACTATGGGAAATCTCTGTAAGTTAATTATTTGTAAATTAGACTTGCTGCAGTGGTGGTGCTGCGGTAGCATTGTTGCCTCACAGTAAGACGTTGTCCTGTTCGATTCTCAGCTAAAGTAGCTTCTGTGTGGAGACATGTGTGAATGGGCATACCTTCATTGAAGGTTGTGTGTCAGAGCTGGCAACTCGGCATGTAAAAATCTACTGCCAATCATTAGCGGACCAGAGTTCCACTGTGGTGACCCCTAACCGGGAAAAGCCGAAAGACACAACAACAACAACAACAACAACAACTTGCATGCACTTATGGATTCTGACAGAATCTATAAAATTTCTGATTAAACAATTAATAAAGGCAAAGGGCACTCATGGCCACATTGCCACAGCTAATAGTAGCTAACAAAGTGTGTGGGACATGTGTGGGAACACAGGCAATGCATGCAGGTCCCTTCAGAAGATCAACTGCTCAGATGTCAAATTTCATATGTTCGAGATCATATGATCGGCTTTCTGTAATGTCAAAGCTTTTTTATGGAGATCGTAGTACACTGGGGGATCTGGAAATTTACCCTTTTCCCACAGTAGTGCAATCTCAGAGTTGGTATAGATAATATACAGGGGGTGTGGGGGGGTGTGGTTGACTGAAAGTCTATCATATGATCTTGACCATATGAAGTTCAACTTTCTGGAGAATCGATCTTCTGAAATAGATCCAATGCATACACTCAAGGAAATAGGGAGATAGAAAAACAGACTTGGGGTATGGTTGAAGAAGAGGGACACACAAGAGGTGTGTTGGAATATGAAAATTTGAGGGACAGTCAGAGGGGCATGGGCAATATTTTTTTTTTATTTTGGGCAGGAATAGGCTCCATTTTTTTTTGTGGAGAATAGAAGGAAAGATAAAGACAGGGAAAGAGGAGGAGAAGGCCAGCATAGCAGGTATACACAGACAACAAATATCACAACACATGACAGACAAAGGTTGGAAATAAACACAAGGAAAGGTAAGGTACACATATGGCACACTCTGCAACATGTGCAATGGAAAGTTGACAAATAGGTTGGGGATGCACACCGGCCATGATTAAATGCAGAAATACATATGTATCTATGACCTATTATGTTATATTATGTTGCAGGCTGTGTGGCAGTCATACCTGGATGTGTATGACCAATGGCAGGTGTGTGTTGTAGGGTAATAAATAGGAATCACAGTACACATTGGATATTGTATCCAGTACCCAAGTAGTCTGTCAGCAGTGCAAGTATAAACCAAGCAACAGAACAGTTGAGGAAATGCAACCCATGGAATGCTGGAGAATACCAGGATAAAGTATAATGTCCAACCATGCATATAAAAGGCAAACAGTCAAGCACAGTACAAAGCAGCAGTACTGTAGCAAAGCAACAAACTGGCTACTACCTACACAAGTAGGTGTACACAAACCAAACATATATTTAATGGAATGCATATGTCACACAAATCTGCCATGTCAAAGGCAATTCACAGGTGTAGGTGTATAAGCATGACCTTCAAGCAATGTTAATACACGTACAAGCACACACCAGTGACATGTAATAGCATATGGTCACAACTCTGTGATTAATGCAATATAACCAATATTAGGTTGTGCACATGAATTTTGACAACATACACTGGTTAACATGTAACACATACGTATATCAACAACAGGGAAGTATTGCAAGCAGTAGCAAGCAGCTTGTGCACATGTGTTCTGTATAATGGCCATAGAGCTAGCACAAGCTGACCTTGTAACAAAATAACTACATGAAAATAAACATGAATTCCAACAAAGGTGAACATATACCATGCATATGTGCAAGATATATGATATATAAGAATGTTTTCCTTACCTGTGTGATCTGTCTCTTCGTTTAGCATGTCCAGTGCCTTTATCCTCCATTAGCCCATCCACTGATCCCAATATGGGATCTGATGTGTTTATGTATGGTAGCATGGCCCCTGGCACACAGGACACAAATTTGGTGATACAGTGAGCTCAGATAGTGCAAGTCATGAGGATGAGGCTGTAGCCTCAGATGTGGAAGAAAACTTGTACATCCATTCTGACAATGTGGGGATATAAGATGGTGGACAGGAAGAGGCCTTTGGACCACAGCCCCATGTTGAGTCTGCTTGTGATGTTGGCGCTTCCTCACAACATGTCAATACTGCCTGGTGCAGTAGATGTAGGCATGTAGCTGGTGTGCATGGGCATGTGTCAGTGGGTATCCACCTACTCCTACAGACAAATGAAAGTTTCCAGCGACAACATGGATCAGACATTCATGCACTTACCTGTGCCATGGATTGTATTACACACCAGCTGGGTATGCTGCATGAAGGACAGGAGTGCAGACACAATGAGGTCATGGTGACACTGGCTGCACAGAATGAAAGGATGTTATCTGAGGCATGGTTCAATGAATCACTGCGTACAGCAGTACTACAGCAGCAGGGTTCTGTGCCCTAACTGTGCTTAGCTGAGTTCTGCATGAGAGAGGCAGGCCCCCTCTCAGCAGACCAACCATTGCCCATTGGGCATCAGTGTTTATGTGACAATGTGCACACACTTTGCTGCTGGCCAATCCATTGTGAGCCAGTCAGTCACAACCAGTCAACTCACTCTCATTGCTCCTTCCCACAGTGTGTCTCCACATGCTGGCATCACTTCAAGAGTGTCTTCTCTGGAATAACCTGGGCCAAATGTTTGCATATGTGGTGATGGAGGAGTGTGAGCTGTCAGCGTGAGTGCCCTAGACTGCATTATAGTAACACTGACAGTTGATCCAGTCCTGTAGTGTCAGTCTCACATCGTGGCAATCATGATTGCTGTGCAGACCACTGACAATGTGATATGTCTGTGCTTGCTGTGAAGTTCGATGCCCCTGGAGTCTGACATTTTTAATAACTATAGGTGACTTCATTTAGTTCATTAACCTTTATCAATACTTTATGTCACAAAAGGAAATATTGCCAGCCCAGCTCGCTGGAATTTTGTAAATAATTATATGTAATTTGTGAATATTAATATGATTTATATAAATGGGTGACAGAAGGAGACACTGCCAACCCAGCTATCTGGAATTTTGTAAATAATTATATGAAAAATAAAACCAAAGCAGAAATGGATAAGAAGCTTCTTAAGAACACAAAAATCCAATGTTTAACAACAGAAGAGGCTACACCACGACAGCTTTAAACTGAAACTCTGTTTTATTCCACTGCAGTTAAAAAGTAAGCTTTTTCACGTTGCTAGAATGCTTCTTCAGACTTCAATGACTGCTTTAACAAAAACTAAATGCTTTATACCATTTCATGAACACACCTATCAATTAACTAATTATAGATTTAAAGACATAGACTTGATGAATGCCAATACGATTAGGTATAAGGGTGGAAGGTTAGCATAATGGTTAAGGTGTTCACCTTACAGACACAAGGTGCAGTGATTGAGTCTCACATTTGGTAATTGGCTAGGCTTAAAATAACCCACAAAGGCCATTAGCCTGGAATTAATCTATGAACCTATGAACGATTCATATTATGGTGTTACAAATGTACTAGAACTGTATATTATGTGTATATCAAACTGCACAGAAGAGTGTGTAAAAAGGGTTTGTACAGTATTGAGCTTAGAGGTGTGACCACAGTGTATGCTGCTGAATTAGAAGAGAAATATATATAAACTATTTGAAATGTATATGTTTTAACAGTGGGAACTGGCACATAAAAGGTTAACTTGCAAAACTTCAGAAAAATGGTTCAAATTAAATTGTTTTATAACTGCGCCATGAAAGTTAGTTTCGATGCAGTAAGGAGACAGAATGTCTAAAACTAGGGAGCCTTCTGCATTGTATTGTAAGTGTTTTTTTGTTTTATGTCTTCCAGCAGTTGCAAACAATCTGAAGGCTATGCATTTTCACAGGGATATGCTAAATGCTATCAGTTTCTAGCAATGGTTGTTGAGCCTAAGAACTGAAGTCAGGTGACAAAAAGTGATGTTATGCTGCAAGTGTCCCAGCAGTAATATTTGATATTAATTTAAGAACTTTCTGAGAGAGTGACTCTGCATTTTATATTTTGTCTTTGACCTGGCAGCATCCGCTGGAAACATCCACTCACCACATCTGTCTTGCCTTGCTGTAAGTAAGTTAACTAGGATACAGTAAATTCTTTTAGATGCAGTAATGAATATAGTAAAGATTAGTTTAGATGTTTTCTGCATTTATTTGAGACTGTCCTGCAATGTTATTTTAAACATTTCCCATGATTTTGAACTCTGATGTCACTATGAAGGCATATTTAGTATTGTCTTGTTCTTTTATTATTTATTATTAAATATATTTATACCTATCTCTGTGGTTGATATTTGTGAGACATATTTAAGCTCTGAGAGTACTTGCATATTTATTTGGTACCACTGTGCAGGCCACTCCTAATACCTTTGCTCTTGGTCAAACTATCATTTGGATTAATAGTAACATTTTACAGCAAGATTGGACACCCTTTGTTAAGGGCCATAAAGTAGCTGATAAGTGGTTCTGGTGACAGTGATAACTACCTTGTAGTTTGGGCAGAAGGGGGTATAGCTAATAAACCTGTACTAGCCTTTCCCAGGTGTGTGGGTGTGTGTGTGTAAAACAAATCGCCAAGTGTGTGTGTGTGTGTGTGTGTGTGTGTGTGTGTGTCAGGTACTTGGGCAGGGACATAAAGCACTGGTTGGAAATAGAGATTGTTGGAGAACTTGGCTTGGAACCCTGGCTAAGGACTTAGCTCTATAGCTGTGCCAGTGGGGAGTCTTATTAGGGATCTTGAGAAAGAGGGAGAAACCAGCCCCAGACTGACTGTGGCCTCTGTGTGCTCTTAAGGGAAATTGCACTTTACTGTGTATGTACTTGTCATCCTCCCAGTGTGTACATTCTCCACTGTTGCCAGTGGTGAGGATTGAGGCTCCTTGATTACCAGGCCAGTGTTAGGACATCACACTTTACATTGATACATGGTGCTTGTAATATTGACAACAGTACTGCAGTGTGTCCTGATTTTGTTTCCTGTTTGCATCTTTTGATAGTGGACAGGTGGAAATGGGTTTCACAGAAATATGTCCATTGATGTTTGCCATACAAGAGTATGAGTCTTTGTGCATACCTGTGTCACTTGTGGCCTGAGTTGATGGTCTGTGTTGTGACAGATTTGCATATGTTCATACTGTCACATGTTAGAATTATGTTTTTATGTCTGATGCTCAGTGTGACATCTACTGGGTAATTGTCATTAGATACAATCTGTGCTGCTGTGGTGCAGCAACACCCGAACACGTATGTTTAATGTGTGTACTTATGTACGTGTGGCTTGTCATGACTCAAACATGTGTCTCAAATGTTGCCATGTTGCCTGGGCCTGGATTTGTGGTCACATCCTCCATCACACACGCCTGTTTTTTCTGCCCCCTATGTCCTGTTGCTCCTCTTCTGGTAGCTGTGGAATGTTATCTTCAGAGATCTGGGGTTCTTGGAGGAGTTCACCCTCACCTGCAGCTAGAAGACTGACGTGTTGCTGTTAGTATATTGTGCAGCATGGCTCACATAGTAATCATCTGTGCTGCCTTTTCAGGTATGTACTGCAGTGTACCCCTGGCTGTATCCAGATATCTGAATCTGGCTTTCAGTACACCAAAGACACACAATAGTATTTTGTGTTGTTGTGTGTGCTCTGTTTTAAACCTCCTCTGCAGGGTTTGTCAGTTCTCCGGACATGGTCATTAGCCACGGCTCGAGTGGATAAGCATAGTCACCTGTTGTGGGGAGTGGACACGCATATATTGTCACCATGGATAATGTTGACAGGGATATCTTTACCTTACATACTAGCTGTGCTCTTGTATTTATTCAGCAGTAGTCCCTCAGGTATTTCACCTTGCTGGAATGCAGCCCTAAGACCACTTTCCCTCCATATGGCTGCATCAAGGACACTTCCATGGTGTGTCACCATGATGTTTGTTGTGCTACCATCTGCCGCACACACTGCCTGTCAGTGCAGGGATGGTCATCCCTTTCTATTGATGTATCTGTCTGCTTCTGGATGCATGGGAGTCTTAAAAGGGATGTGGGAGCAGTCTATTGCACCAAGTATATGGGAGAAGTTTGCGAGGTTATAGAAGTGGTGCATGACAGTAAACCACTCCATGGGGGTAGATGGAATGTGTATATATTCATCTACATTGTCACAAATTGCTGCCAGGAATTTTGAAAATATATGACTGACAGTTGTCTGTGACACTCCTACAGCATCTCCAATATGTCATTGGAATATTCCAGATGCCAGTACACCTAGGCGCAGGCACACTTTTGTTTCGAGAGGGATGGGGTTGCTTCACAATGTCCATACAGATATGTGCGAGGTACACATGTTGCACGCACCTCCACCAGCTGTCTGTCTTGGTGATACCTGTCAATGATTTCTTGATCTGAGAGCTGGCTTAGTTGCAGCCTTACTCTCTGTCTATCTGGCTGCCTTCTAGGATGCACAGCAAGATCCTCCTCCACAGCTTGCAATACTGCGTTTTATCACATTTAAATTGCATTGGGAATGCAGGATATGTTTTGGAATTTGACAGGTATGTTCAGAATCCATAATTAACCTTTACCGAATAATTAAGTACTCAGAATACTTGCAACATAGTTTCTGAAATTGCTTCTGTAGCTGGTGCACTGTAGTTTTTTTTTTGGCATGCTGGGCTGTCCACAACTAACTTTTGAAATCCAGCACACTGTATTATGTCTATGGAGCTTTTTTCCTTGGGTCTACACTAAAAATAAGATTTATGCCTAATCAGACACCCTGGTAGTGAAATGTCAAATAATATAGCTAGCTAGCTAGCTAGCTAGATAGATAGATACACAGATATTGGTGTTACAGAAAATGTTGAATGTGGGAAAGGTCGACAACTGTCTAGTCAACTGCAGATGGTAGACTAGGCAGTTGATTGACAGGTGTATAAGATTGACAATCCCTGAAGATTTAGTGTGTGTGTGTGTGTGTGTGTGTGTGCGTGACACACACACACACACACACACACACACACACACACACACACAATTGGCATTTGGGGTGCAGGGGCAAAAAAACAGTATTTCACCTTTTTTTTTTAACTTTGAAATTGCACACGCCGAGACTGTTTTTCGACGCATGCATAGTGGGTTGATGACTTCAGTGTTATCAGCTGTATGTGGTCAGTTTTTAAAATCAATTATGGGTGTTTTCATTAAAATCAGGTACATCCAGTGTGTGCAGTTTATAATGCAGGTGAACTGCATTATCATAATTGCACAGTTCATTTTACATTCAGTTTATTTTGCAGACACAGGTAACTGGAATGGTATTAGCGGTGAGATGTTCTATGTGAATGTGTCTGAGCCTGTGTTGTGTAGTGGTAGCATTACAGAAAGGGTTTTCATGAGGTAAGGTGTAGGGATAGGGATAGGGGCAGGGTTAGGGTTACCATGCATTAGTATGGTGGTGCAGGGGGGTGAAAAAGCCTGCATGCCCTCCCCTACTAATTCATGCTAACCCTAACCCTAAACTTGCCTTTAGTGTTTTTTGGTCTGTATTGCGAGTTCTGTATTTTGGTGTGTTGGAAATATGAAATAGCATTCTTTAGATGCTGGTATTGTTAATGTCAGTATTATGATGTGTCAATATTTTTATAAATACACTCTGTGTGTGCGTGTGTGTGTGTGTGTGTATGTAATATCTTTCTTTTTCTCTCTCTCTGTATACATATATATATATATATATATATATATATATATATATATATATATATGTGTGTGTGTGTGTGTGTGTGTGTGTATAAAATTACATGATGAATAATTAGACTGCAAAACCAATCAATGCTGGCATTTCGAGCAACACAATCACCAGATTTGTCTGAATAGTGGTAGTGTTATAGAAGGGGCTTTCCTAAGGTAAAGTGTTGGGTTAGAGTTATAGTTAATACAGATTAGTAAAGTGAGTAAGGGGAGCCCCACCCGCACCACCTTACTAATGCCTGCTAACCCTCACCCTACCTAAGACAGAAATATCACAGAGGATAAGAAACTGCTAAGTCTTACTTTTTTAAATATGTGAACGTATGGGGATCATTCTCTGAGGACAAAAATATATTTAGGTTGTGTTTCTCTTTTAATAATGTCAACAAGGAATTTACACATATAAAGTTTAGCAAAGCTGATGTGTTTTAACAACTTATTCCCCCGATACACTATATTTTCTTTGTTCGTGTATGCTGTATCCTGTGGTTTTAAAAACAGGTATTGTTTTAATTTAAAATTTCAGTGGTGGATAAGAGATCTTAAATTGCTGATCTTTATTTCTCATCCAAGTACCGCTGTTAAGCTTGGCCACATTCCTAAATCACCAGAGAGAAACAAGGGGTAGCCAGAGTCATGTGATTCCAGAACTAGAGGATGGTTATTGTGAAATCTTGCTAAATAAATAATTTAATTTCACTCCTAAGGTCCTGATTAGTGAAACTGGACTAGCTTATTTAAGGAAAGCTAGAATGTAGCTGTGTTGCAGGTGTGCCACACAAATAAAAGATTCAAATGGACTTTGCCTGTTTTCACAGTGCAGTGACCCATCTTGTTTCTCTTCAGAAAGTGAAACCACCGGCACTTTTGTGTACAGCAGACCTTAGCTACTGTTGTAAGACTGAAAAGCACCAGAAGTATTTCCTGTGGAAGAGCCTGCACAATATTTCCCTTTTAGATAAACTCCTGATCCTGGTTTCAAATCCTGCTACTGTGGCTGTGTTGGCTGTTAGCACACAAACAGGGGAGCCAGCCGTGAAAGACAGAAGGAGACCCCATGGTTCCCTTTAACCTGGCAACATCTGTTTTCCCTTCTGTCTGCTCTAATTGCTTCAGACAGCATGACCATACACAGTCAAAAAGAAAACGGGAGTCTAACAGCAACAAAAAGTGCACAGACGGACCCCTGTTGTCGAAAGAAATGCTTACACTGCTACACTGCTGTAGGAACTGAGAGCTTTTTTTACCTGAAAATGGGATGCAGTGAAAGTAGGAGGTTAACATCAATAGAGGAATCTGCGGTAGACTAGCTGTGAAATCCAAGACATGGAATATTTTGCTATTCAATTTGTTAAATTACCTTTTTAGGCTATGAAAATCCAATAGGCATTACATTACTTTAGACATGAAACAGAAAGCTGAAATGAGAACCTGATGTGGAACAGCATTCATGCTAGTTAAAGATTAAACAGTAGCACAGGACTTACAGCTTCTCTTTATTTAAAACCCTGTAGTCTATACTACTGCCTTATGTACAGCATTTTTTTCTTGCTGCCGAAACTCTTCTATTAAAAACAAAAAAAGAAGCTGACCTAGAATATATCAGATTAATTCAAGAGGATATGTTGGGGTACAGAGACCTGTTGATTGAAGAGGGGCATTAGGAGCAGTCGTTGGTTAGCTGTGAGGGAAAGTTAAAAGATATTAAACAAAAAGGTGTATGCAACATCTTAAGTATGCTTATGTTTCTTTAAGGAGTTAAGTGGCAAGGGTTTGAACCTTGACATGAGCCTGTGCTTACATAATAACATACATACTATTAGTATATAGTACAGTATACATACTGTAACATACATACTATACTTTCCAACCCCTCCTCCTAAAATAACATTTTCAGTGAGTTAGGAATTTTCTTTTAGGGGAGAGAGGCTGAACCTCAACTTGTAAATAGGAAACTGAGTTACATTTAAATAGAGTGTCAGATGAACACATGAATACATGAACTGCTTGAACAGGGCCCAGTTAAATTAAAGGGGTCTTTTTGTTGCACGAAAAGTGTGACATAAATTTTCTTACTGTCTGTCTGATTGTTCTTACAATCTACTTACTCTCAGACATACGTACATACATAAAGATAGCAGCTGCATGCAGGAGCCTTTTAACAGAGTACTCCTGATCTCTTTATGTGTGAAACTGGGCTAGCAGGTCTCCTGTAAAACTCTCAGGTCACCCCTCATAAGTTTTACTGCTGGTCCTGGACCCATGGACCTGACCTTCTCTGTGTGTTTTCTAGCCTTTTCTTTGCATTTTGAAATGAATAATCCAGACCTGCGCTCATCACAGTGCTCATGTGCTGCTCCTAAAAGAAAGCCTAAGAATAACAGAAAGAAATGAATATAGTATTTGAAATGAGGTCTTGCCAGAGCCTCCTGTTTGTTATTTTACTTCTTTGACAGTGACAGAGTAGATTTCGTTGATGTG
>NC_056733.1:766639471-766654471 GCF_019279795.1 Protopterus annectens
GGAAGACATATTGTGGTACTGGCAGAAACGCAGGAAGACCCTGAGTGCTTAAAACGTAAATTTACAGAATGTGCAACCTTCAAATGAGTATTACAATGGAAAGGCACATATTTTACACAAGAGATCAAAAGCCTGGTGAAACTTTTGCAGTATAAATAACTGACTTGGGGAAACAAGCTAAAATGTGAAGGTTTGGTGATCTGAGAGATGAGATGACAAAAAACAGGCTTGCGTGTTGTGTTAATAATGATGCAGTGATAAAGATTTTGTTCGAGACAGTGATTTAACTTTAAGCAAAGCCAGAGAGTTTTGTCAGATATATGAGGTTACAGAAAAGCACACAAACATGCCTACGAATGAGATGATGCTGGCAGCTTCTTCCAGCACAAATGTTGATAGTGTGCAGTACAAGGTTCCTACAATGAGACCCAGGGCACACTCAGCAAAACGGAAGGGTGATTTATCAAAACCCATGGTAAATCTGATAATCAACTGTGGAGGCAGTCACTAGCCTAAACAAGAAAAGTGCTTAGCTTTTGATCAGCAGTGCCAGATATGTAAAAACTGGAATCGTTTCAGAAAGCTTTGTAAATCTAGAGGCACATTCTTTTATAAAGAGAGAGTACTCAAAGAAGCAAGTTGATCAAATAGAAAGCTGCTACCCTACTTTTTATGTTGATGGTGTGTCTGTACTTGAGAAAAAGGTTAATGCAGTAGATTTGTTGGCAAAGAGCAAAGTATTTTGCAATGTTCTGATTAATGGGAGACCTATAGAGCTCAAAGTTGATACTGGTTCGAAGTGTAATATTATGTCAGGAGAAATGTTTGCTAAAGTAAAAGTTGGTGAAAACCTTGATTTGGCAAAGTGTGCAAAGCTTGTTGCTTATGGTGGTGAAGAGTTTCAAACCAAAGGTTCAGTAGTGCTTTCATGCTATTCTGCTGGGAACGCCCATGACTTGCAGTTTTACATAGTTAAAAGACACATGCAGTCATTGTTAGGCCTCAAAGATAGTTTAAAAATGTGACTAATTTCATTTAATAAAGAAGTTCACCATGTAAGCATCAATAACAATGAAAGCTTCACACAGAATATTTTTTCTGAATATGCTGATATTTTCAAAGACAAGCTAGGCAAACTCCCAGTTGTGTACTCCGTGAAGTTAGAGTTAAAACCAGTTGTCAGACTAGCATGGAAAGTTCCAGTAGCAATGCAGGGCAGACTCAAAGCAGTCAAAGCAGAACTGGATAGAATGGTGCATTTAGGAGTAATTTGTCCAGTAGAAGAACCAACTGAATGGGTATCCTCCATGATATTAGCTCATAAGAAAAGCTCAGGCGACATTTGAATATGTACTGATCTAAGAGATTTGAGCAAAGCACTCAAACGACCTCATCATCTGATGCAAATATTTGAATAAGTCACTGCTGTCATGCCAAATGCCACTATTTTTTCTGTCTTGGGTGCAAAAAGTTAATTTTGGCAAATTTTGCTTGATTGAAAATCTTCCTTGCTAACCGCTTTCAGTACACCATTTGGAAAGTACGGATTTGTGAGTATGCCATTTGGAATAAATTCTGCCAGTGAAGTCATCCACCGTGCGATGAAGCAAAATTTTTCAGGCAACCCCTGTGCTATTATAGTAGATGATATTCTTGTCAGAGGCAGTGGTGAACTCAAACATGATAGAAACCTCAGACAAGTTCTAGAATGTGCTCTTTTGGTGAATATTAAATTGAATCCTCAAAAATGTAAATTCAGGCTACAAGAAGTTACTTATGTGGGCCAATGGTTTACCAGTTCAGGTTTACGACCAGATATGTCGACTCAAAATGCAATGCCATCTCCGGATATTGCCACATCTTTCCAACATTTTCTTGGCATGGTCAATTATTTAAGCAAGTTCATTCCTGATTTGAGTGAGCTTTTAGCACTGCTACAAGAGCTGACATGTAAAAATGTAGCTTGGTTCTGGTTAGAACAACACCAAAGAGCATTTGATGTCCTGAAACAGAAAATTGCCAGTCCACCCACTTTGAGATATTATGACCTTCACAAACCTGTAACTCGTTTTTGTGATGCTTCAAAATATGTTCTTGGCGCAGTCATTCTTCAAGAGGGCTGACCAGTAGCCTATGTATCTAGAACTCTAACCTAAACTGAGATGCATTATGCCCAAATTGAAAAAGAGCTTTTGACAATAGTGTTTGCTTGTTCAAAGGTCAATGATTATATTTATGTTGACCTATCCAGACTGAGACTGACCACCAACCTCTGGTTGCTATTTCGAGAAAACTGATGCACACAGCTCCAGCCAGATTGCAACGCATGATGTTAAAATTGCAAAAGTACAATTTCAATATGGTTTACAAAAGGCAAACTTTTTTTATTTTGCTGATACTTTATCCAGATTGCTCAGACAAACCACTGACAAGCATGACAATGTGAAAGCTGACTTTGAAGTCACGGAAGTCAGAATTTTTTCTTCTACACATCTTGATGAGCTTAGACATCACACAGCTTCAGATACAAATCTTCAGAATCTGACCCATTTTATCAGTCAAGGATGGGCTTCAAAAAAATCTTGCTTACCACTAGACGTGCAGCAGTATTTTCTTTATAGAGATGAGATTTTGATGGAATATGGTATCATCATGAAAGATCCAAAAGTGGTGATTCCAAAATCATTGCAACAAGAGTATATTAAAATCTTGCATTGAGGTCACCTGGAAACTAATTCTACCAAAAGAAGGGCGAGAGGACTAGTATTTTGGTCTTCTATGTCAAAAGATATTGAGAAGGAAATCTCATCTTGTTCAATTTGTAATAGTACTAAACTGCACCAACAAAGAGTACCACTTCAGCTAAACCAAATTCCTGAATTACCTTGGTCGACAGTAGCCACAGATATTTTCAAATGGAGTAGTCAACATTATTTGGTTTTAGTAGACTCTTATTCAGATTGGTTCAAGACTGACCTACTTCCTAACCTAACTTCCAGTACTGTCATTATGAAATTGAAGAGACATTTTTTCTGTCCATGGTAGTCCGCACAAAGTTGTTTCTGACAATGTTGCACAGTTTAAAAGTCAGCAGTTTAAGAGATTTGCTGCAACATTGGACTTCGTTCATGTTACTAGCAGTCCTCAGTATCCACAGTCCAATGGCTTGGGTAAACGTGGGGTTCAAAGTGCGAAACAGTTGGAGAAATCCAAAAGAGCCAAAACTGATATTTTTCTTAATTTGCTTAATCTTAGAAACATTCCTCGTGACAATCTTCTTGGTTCACCTGCTCAGAGACTTATATCAAGACGAACCAGAACTATTACTACCAGTCAGTAAGAATTTGTTGATTCCAAGTGCTAAAAACAACAAAGCAGTAAAACCCCAACTCATGAAAAAACATTTGTCACAGAAATTCCATTATAACAAAACAAGCAAACCTCTCAATCCTTTCAAAGGAGGAGAGATAGTGAGGATGGAGACAGCAAAAGGGTTTGATCAAGTAGGACTTGCGAAACATCTATGTGAGGAGTCGAGATCATACATCATTGAGTCACAAGGAATGGAATTTAGGCAGAATCGGAAACATTTATTGCCAGTGTTCGAACCAGTGGTACAGCATCTTGTCTGTAATGGAGACTCTATCAGCGCGATATTGAATGTTCTTGTTCATACCTCTCAACCTGAAATCATAAAAAATCTGAACAAAAGTACATGCAAAATAGGTACAAATCTGTACACGGATTAACATAAATTTGCATACACAATTATGTAACCCCACCCACTCTGGTGGAATTGTGGGATAACTTTTAAACGCAAATTGAAGAACAGACAAAATATGACATACAAAATAAACAGAACAATAGTGTTTATTTAAATTAATATTTGAACTTGTATCAAACTTTGAACTTGTGCAAACTGCAAAACCGAAATAAAATTTTCTTTTATAAAAACAAAATTAACTGTTTCAGCCTTCTACAGCCAGAAAATACATGAGCTGGATTTAAACAGAGGACCTCATCAGCAGACAGGTAGATTTACTAACTGAGTGCTTTTTGGCAAATGCAATCAGTTCTTTCAAAGCAGAGAATGTGTAGCAATTAATTGAATTCAAATAACTGTAATACTATGTGGATTTAGCTAACACAAGGGATACATTCAATAGAATTTCTACAAAGATCATCATTATGAAACAATATTTCTATGGAAACTATTTACACAATCTATTGCAGAACTATCCATACAAAACATTACCTTTGAAACACTTACATTTATCTACAAATGTGCCTGTTGCCTTTGAAGAATAAATCACCTATATTACATTAAAAAAATGATAAGGTAGTAATATTGCAATAGGGAATGGATGGCAAACTGATAACAGGTTCATAATTACTAAGTATCTAAGCCAAAGAGGACATTCTCATGACTGAAGCATCCACCTCCTTTAAAAGTACAACACAGTACAATATCAGCAATCCATCTACATACTGTGGAAGTAGAACTCACAGCCTTCTGCATTAAAAGCAAGTATACTACCTGTTCTGCTACAAACAACACAAAAAGACTTGACAAAAGCGGCACTAAACTTCTCTCCCCCTGAAGAACTACACAGCACAAGAACTCTGGAAAAAGCCAACATTTATTTTTTTTGGGGGGGGGGGGAGCAAAGGCCCAAAACTAGGGACACATTTTAAACATTGCTTGTATAATCTTAGAAAGTTGCTAGAATAAAATGTTTTGTGTTACCATGTGTTTCCTGAAAGATAGAAACTTAGATGGCTATCATTATTTAGTGAATTCAGTTCTCACTGGTTTGCCAAAAAAACACAAATTTTAATAAGAACAGACCAAAAGTATAAGCCAAACATTTCAGACATTCTATAAAAATTTGGACAGTTGAGAACTATGGACTTAACTCCTTGAATCACAAGTGGTGGTATGGATAGAGAATTTAGGCTCTTGCTTCTTGTACCTAAGGTACAGGGTTTGAGTCTGAGTAATCCTAACCACCATTTATACCTAACTGGGTCATTTCACACACACACACACACACACACACACACACACACACACAGACACTTACCTCTCTTCTAAGAAAGTAAATCAGCATCATTGTTGTCTCTCCACTTGTCTGTGTTAAGAAAGTGAACAGTATAGCACCACTTTGAATACCAGTACCAGAATGTAAATAAATGCAAACTTGTCTCTAAATCAATGCAGCGAGCCCAGCACACAAACACACCATTTTGAAATGCAGTGAGAAAACATTATTGTCTCTCCACAGTAAAGTAGCTAGTAATAAGGAGTGCCACCCCATCTTTTCTTTTGCCTTACCTGAAGGAGCCGGTGTGCACTGCCTGAGAAGACTTAAACCCATGGAATGTAAAAGTTAAAAATTAAGTAACAAATAGCTCGGCTCCGCATGGCAGCTGAATTCTGACAGGTTGTCTGCCTTGTGAAGTTGATGTCATCGCGTCCTACACGTGATGATGTCAGGAACACATTCGTCCTAAAAAAATAAAACTTCAAAAAAAACCTGGGAATTCGGAAATTAAAGGGGCCACTTGGGAAATTTGTGGCACTCCAATATTTTGTATTCAAAACTGGCATTTACTGAGGAATTTGGTGCGGTTAAGAGGTACTGATTGTTATATTACGAGGTCAGGTCGTATCTCAAGACCTAACCCTTGATACATGGCAACCTGGACATGATTGTTGTTGTTTACATGTTTATATAATTTGCATTCATATCCGATTGTCATTTTTCATTTGCATAACAAAATTATCAAAGAGGGAGGATGTAGCTCATAATGTGTGGGTTGTACCTTTAAAGCCACTGTAGCTCATGGGCATGTGCGTATAAGCAATGAGCATGTGCAAACAGAGTGCCATTTTCTGTAAGGAGCCAGAGTGAAAGCATGTATGTGTGT
Source organism: Protopterus annectens (assembly GCF_019279795.1). Taxonomy (NCBI): domain Eukaryota; kingdom Metazoa; phylum Chordata; order Ceratodontiformes; family Protopteridae; genus Protopterus; species Protopterus annectens. The sequence goes on from NC_056733.1 coordinate 766,645,403, forward strand.
CGCAGTCAGTCAGTTAGTTAGTTCGTTTAAGTTTTATGTTCCAGTCATCCATTCTGATGTGTTTGCGTGTAATAAACATCTTAAACGAACACCCAAGCCTCATTGTCTTAATTGAATACACAAGATGAGTGACAATCATCATCACCTTCATTACATCTTTCGTCATCATCTTCTCTACATCTTCATCTTGAGAGATGCATGCACATATCATTCCAAAAGTTATATCTTCCGCACCAAACCATTCAATGTATAGAAAATACAAACATACTTTACTGTAGGGCTGTCATTGAGGCTATTTCATGTGCCCATAGTTTTCTTCCTAAAAGTGATCATTCCATGATAGAAAGCTACTTATTATAGTGCTACATTTGTGTTATTACCCTGTATGCCAAGCATTATTTCCTAGGAATCTTATCCTGTTCCAATTTGCTTTTGTTTATGTTTACTTGAATGCAGTACATTTAGTTATTAATTGATTTGCTGTCTGACTGGCTGATAGATTGTGCTGCATTCTGTTACTTTGTGTGGAAATCTGCCTTCCTGCTATAAACTATTTATCCCCATAATTACATTACTAGAAGGTGAAGCAATTGACATGGAATCAGGACGTAAACAGATAGCTGCTCAGTGTAGATTAGATACAAAAGGAAGTTTAATAAACTTCATAAATATAGTTAAAAACGACATGCTTTAGAATTAAAAAGGCTCACTTTGCATGATGAAAGGATAATTACAGCAGGAATAAATGATAAAAAAGACTTTTGCACATGATCTTAAAGGTTGTGGGACATAAAGAGCAAAGCTGCTAGCCAAGATTTTTTTTATTGTCGGGCATGTAATCCTGTAATTTGAAGTATATAAATCTGTCTCTGTAAATTGAAGTCTTTTCTGTCTTCTGCTTGATCTGCCTTCTGGCAAAATTATCTAATTTCATTGCCATGTATTTGTTTTATTTACTATCCACTTATTTTTCCCCATTTTAGCAATTTACCACTTCTTTTACTCCTATCTTCTTTCTTTCTTATTCCTCCTTCTTCTTTACTTGCCATCTGTATCTGCCTCACTTTATTTTTAAAGTTCCACGATTGCTGTCTACTTAAAAGTGTCACACTGCTTCTCATCTCCCTCCCCTCTTTATCTCCTATTGTGTGCTTCCTAACACGTGTTCACTGTATGGTTTTATTTGCAGGGTTTATTACATAGTCTCACATTAATACATATACCTTAGTTGCCATGCTACACAATATGATCCTGCAGAAACAGCTGCAGCAGGAACAGCACGGGGTAGGGCCACACAGCCCACCACCATTGCCAAGGCCTGCACAGGCACAGAGTGACTCAGAGGAGGAACGATCTCAGCCTGCCCCAGTAGGCAGAAGGAGGCATGCCCAGTATGCCCTGGCCATGGCAAAGAAGCAACGCATAGCACATACACTGACACAGGAGGGACCCAGGGAATAGCACCTCTCTCTGACTCTCACATACAGTAAAAGGGATGCCAAACATTACACTACCTGTGCTTAACCATGTGTAGGGAGTGTACTATGTGCATCTGACATAGGCAGCCCTGCAGCACCACCCTCAATACTGGGACACCCACAAGGTAAGTGACTCACACATGCCAGTCACATACCCAACAACAGTCACAGCCAGCAGGACAGGTGTAGATAACCACAAACAAAGGTTGTGCTATGGCTTCTGAATGAGGCCTATGGGTAACCCCGCCCCAATCCTACAGCAGGTCAGGCAGTGGGATGTCAGTTCTGAAGGGTAGGATGTCAGAAACTAATATGTAGGTAAATAAAAGTTAAGATCTGTAGTACACTTGTATACCTCTAGTCAGCATGATAGGTAAGACTACAGAATGAAATGGAGTACCCAACATATCAGTACAGTCCTAGCAAATGTGTACAAGTGTCAGGTGTGCACCCCCCATCCTACGTAGTAACAGTAGTCAGGTGTGCCCCCCCCCAATCCTGTGTAGAAATGTAGAAGTAGACAGGTGTGCCTCCCCAACCTACGCAGTACTGTAATAACAGTCAGGTGTGCCCCTCAGTCCTGTGTAGAAATGTAGAAATAGTTAGGTGTGCCACCCCATCCTATGTAGAAATGTAGTAACAGTGAGGTGTGCCCCCCAATCCTGTGTAGAAATGTAGAAATAGTCAGGTGAGCCCCCCCATCCTATGCAGAAATGTAGTAACAGTCAGTGCCAAATGCTCAATGGATACCCTGCAGAAACAGCATGCTACCTGTCAGTGTACAACACAAAGGTCAGCACTGCAGTACAAACTACCTGGACTCGATCCACACATTAAATAGAAATTGGCATACTGGACATGCTCACATACTTAGAGAAATGAAGGAAATGTCAGTCAAGATACTGGAAGTTCATACTGGGCATGCTCACACACATAAACACATGAAGGCCATGTCTGCAAACACAAGTGGACCAAACATATTAAACACATGAAGGCCATGTCTGCAAACACCAGTGGACAAGACATATCTGGCAGTCGCAGTTGTTAGTACAGACATATGTAAGGACAACACACTATAATAAGCCAAAGGTAGAAGTACATAAATGTGTGGAAGAGGATGACTGTGACAAGGAGCCATCCAGGCCGTCCCACCCAGCACACAGCCAAAGGGCCCCAACCACATGAGGTCCAGATGTCACTCACTGCAGATACTAGCCACCAGTATCTGACAGCATTACAGACTATGTGATGCACGTGCTAGCTGTGCAATATGACTGTACAAGGAAGTAGTCATCTAGCAGCTGTATACACATACCTGTGAAATATGACCCTGTGTGTGCCCGCATGTGGCGTGTCAACCTCTAGATGAATGGGTTATGGCCCATGCGCACACACTGCCCTCCCCATAGCCCTACTATGACAAGCCTGCTGAGGTCATCTACTGTGAAATACACCTTTGGGAGAGTTGTAGCCAGTAATTTCCGTGGCGTGTCCCATAACTGTGTACTGCTGTAGTGTGATAAATTAGTTAGGTAAGAGTTCAAATCCCAGACATGGCAACTGTGTGTTTGTCTGTCTGTGTAAAGAGCAGTGCTTTTTAGGGTAGCCACACTCCCTACAATTGAAATGCTCTACTTTGGTAAGGCTGCTGATGTCATCCACCTAGAAATACATCTCTGGGAAGGTTGTAGCCCAGTAATCTCTGTAGTGTGTGCCATAACTGCTGTAGTGTGATAATATAGTTGGGTAGAAGTTCTAATCCCAACCTTGGCAACTGTGTGTGTGTTTTTGTGTGTGTGTGTGTGTGTGTGTGTGTGTGTGTGTGTGTGTGTGTGTGTGTGTGTGTGTGTGTGTGTCTGTGTAGAGAGCAATGCTTTTTAGGGTAGTCACACTACCTACAATTGAAATGCTCTACTTTGGTAAGGCTGCTGATGTCATCCACCTAGAAATACATCTCTGGGAAGGTTGTAGCCCAGTAATCTCCGTAGTGTGTGCCATAACTGCGTCCTGCTGTAGTGTGATAAAATTGTTATGTAGGAGTTCTAATTTCAGCCTTGGCAATTGTGTGTGTGTGTGTGTGTCTCTGTCTGTGTAGAGAGCAACGCTCTTTAGAGTAGTCACACTCCATACAATTGAAATGCTCTACTTTGTTAAGGCTGCTGATGTCATCCATCTAGAAATACACCTCTGGGAAGGTTGCAACCCAGTAATCTCCATAGCATGTCCTATAATTGTGTACTGCTGTAGTATGGTAAATTAGTTAGGTAGGAGTTCTAATCCCAGACTTGCCAAGTATGTCTGTCTGACTCTGTCTGTGTAGAGAGAAATGCTTTTTAGGGTAGTCACACTACATACAATTTGAATGCCCTACTTTGGCAATCCTGCTGATGTCATCCAATGTGAAATACACCTTTGGGGAAGGAGTTGTCCAGTAATCCCCGTGGTGCATCCTATAACAGCTCCATGCTGTAGCGTGATATACACCTCTGTTAGGGGTTCTATACCTACACATGTTGGTTGTGGATGTTTTGTGTGTATGTCACTGCCTTTGCAGGGAGCAAGGCATTTTAGCCTAGCCACACTCACTACAATTCAAATGCCCTACTTTGGCAATCCTGCTGATGTCATCCAATGTGAAATACACCTTTGGGGAAGAAGTTCTCCAGTAATTCCCATGGTGTATCCTATAACAGCTCCATGCTGTAGTGTGATATAGACATCTGTTAAGGGTTTTATACCCACACATGTTGGTTGTGGATGTTTGTGTCACTGTTTGTGTAGGGAACTATGCATTTTAGCCTAGCCACACTCACTGCAATTTGAATGTCCTACTTTGGCAATCCTGCTGATGTCATCCAATGTGATATACACCTTTGGGGAAGAAGTACTCCAGTAATCTCTATGGTGCGTACTATAACTGCATAGTGCTGTAGTGTAATAAACTAGTTAGGAAGGGGTTCTACTCCCAGATCTGACAGGTGTGTGTGTATGTGTTTGTAACTCGTATCATTCGGATCCTGTGTGGAGGTTGGTGTGAGTGTGTGACACCTGGGCCCAATGTGGCATGGGTTTTGCAAATTTCTTATATGGTGACCCTGGTATATATCACAATGTCCACCATACAGGGATAACAGATGTGAAATAGCTGAGAGGCTGGGGTGCAAATCCATACCCATACATGTGACATCAAGGCCAGCCAATCACAGTTAGCAACCCCAGTATTACCCAGAGCACACTCTCAGCCCATGTCTCGCACACACACACACACACACACACACACACACACACACACACACACACACACACACACACACACTTGCCTAGGCAACAGCCAATATGTGGGTAGTACACTGCATATTGGCCACTGATAGCAATTATGGAGTGATTGCAGTGGGCTACAGAGGGCATGGCACCCTGTCCATCTGTCCAATAGGTACATACATGCAGACAGTGCACCTTCCCCATGTTCCCCACTAGACACCTGGAACAACTGTGGTGTCATCAAATGTGACCCACAAAAGACATACCATGCCTGAAAACATGCCCTGTATGGACAGATGCCACTGACACCAGGGAATGCCATTAGCATGCTATCAATGTAGGTGCAGGGTAAACCTGCTGTCCATTACCAGTTCCCACCACAGGTGGCCAAGGCTGGCACATCTTCTGATAATCTGTGTACACAACATGGGCCAGACACCCCAGGTACAGTTCCACATGTCACTGTACATGCATGTGAGAGGTGTGCACATCCCAGACACTGTTCATGTCATGGACTAAGGAACACATACATGGCAAGCATGCACAGCACTGGCCACATGCAATAGCCACCAAGGTGACTGGATGGTGGATACAATATCCACCTGTGTGGGCAAATGCAGAAACTACAAACTACAGCCCTGAGCCACAATGCAGACCATTGTCATGTGGCCTGATGCCAAGGTATACCCACCACCTAGCCTTGTATAGCCATCTGGCACAGTCGACCATCACACACCCGTGCAGAAATGCACCCATGCATGTCAGTACTGGCACCCTGTGTGTTTGTGTGTGTGTGTTGTATGATGCATATGATCACATCCACAATCACTACAGCCCCCATTGGCATACTGATGCATGCTGTCTGATGTCAGACACCTCCCCATACCTTTTGCCCATATAACCTCAGTATGACCCATGTGGTGCATGTGATACCTGCACAGTAATGTGTTGTGGTAATCTCACTAGTGATGGGTTGTAGTCCTGGCCCTGCCAAGTGGGTCAATGTGTGTATGTCCCTGTGAGAGTGTGGCTGTGTTGACACTGGCAACTGTTCATGCGGACAGGCACATGTACTACACCTACTGTATAGCTTACCACATCCCTGTTGCAGATGTCACTCACCATCACATATATGTTCTGAGGGCTCCACAACAGGTAACCTATGTGGCGCATCCAATAACTGCATCAAACTGTGATAGCACTACATAGCCATCAGGGGTTTGATACCCTGTGCTGGTAGGTGTGTGACACAAACATGCTTAAGTTTTACTCTCCCACCCCTCCCTGACTTGTCTTTGCCTCTGTCTGCCTCTCTCACTCCCTCACTGGTGGATGTGGAGACCTACACCTGCTTTGCTTAGGCAGCAGCATGTGTATTTTAAGTGATGCTCATGATCAGCTGATGGCCTCTGCATGAATTGCGGCCCTCCCCTAGCTGATTGCATGTGGAACAGCTGTGGTTAGATTCCCATAGCCAATTGCATGGAAACACACTCCATTATCTAGGAACATCATGTTCGTGTTGGGCCTTTTCATTCACTATGAGCAGGAACTCGATCTGTTGTTTGGCAAACAGCATGTCAGATGGATTGGGGATTTACCTCTGACAACATACACTGTGGAAACAGGCCAACACACAGGAGGGGGATGTGCCTGACCTGACTACAGACTGTAAGTGCTGCTATACTGCATTCAGAGTAATGCTGGTTTAACAGGGTGTGTGCATATATGGCTGTCCTACATGTTTTAATACCTGCCATATCAGTTCTATGTTTATGTGGACTCCCCATCTGTAGGGTCATCTGCAGACTGGGCAATTTGTGGTGCCTTTGGTGTCATGTGTTACCCACAGAGCATCTATCTGTGAACTGCAGAAGGTAGTGTGAGGATTACAGTTTGTAGATGGTGAAAGCCATGACAGTTGCTGACTTCATATCCCCCATAGGACATATGTTGCAGCAAAACCCTGTTACAACAGTAAATGTATGAGGTTATCACAGCAACATATCAATATTTGCCCTGTGTATGTGCTTCCAGCCACAACTCTGTCAACCTTTGTACATATGTCGTGCATTAAGATGTGCATATGTGCTGTACACCATAATTAGTGTCATCATATCTGATAACAAGCCAGTGAGATATCAGACTGCTACACATGTTATGTAAAGTAGGGGTTATATTTGATGACATAACCTGGACATTCTGTGCTTGTTTGTACAGTGCTGACGTCTGTGTACTTATAGTGAATGTCGACAGTGTGTGTATTGTTAATATGTACTTTGGCCTGTGTACAGACTGTAGTAGATGTCATTGTTATAGGTCCCGTCCTATCTGATGTTACATGCTGCTCCACTGTATGTTACTGTATTGGCTTACATGTTTGTAGGACCATACATACACATGTCCCATACCACAGACAGGCATCAGACAACAGTGTGTAGTGGCCCAGTATATGTAGGGTTAGTGTGTAAGTGGCACATATGAGGATGGTGTTGAACAGATAGTCCATATACTGTAATATAATGCTAGCTTACCATATGTGGCTGTGGCTGCATTCACATTGGTTGTGGTTATGCACTTTTACACAGGTGTATCTTACCCTGTGCTGTGACATGCTTGTAGAGCCTGCTATATATGCAGGTACATGTGCATTCCCCCATAGGAGATGTAGGCCAGTGTTGAGCCAGTCTGCCATTAGCCTGCACAGTGCTTTGTTAAATGCCTAGCAGCTTAGTGTACTTACCCACTGAGATGTCATGTCCAGATACTTGCCAGATGTACTGCTGCCGGGCCTCCCTTAACAGTCATGTATGTCAGACAGAGCAGTGGGATCTTGTACAGATGCATGTCAATATCTAGTGGGTAGTATGTGGCCATGGCACCTCTGTACCAGCAGCTATTATGTGTCAGGACAGACAGGGGTGTGTGAGTGCATAACCTATGGGGGTGAATGTATACCAGTCGTTATGTGTTATACCCATCTACATAGCTGTTAACATCCATATTGTCAGGCTTGGTCCACATGTTCTGCACTAAGGGGTTTTGTACATACCTCTGGACTGTCCAGAGTGTGTCAGAATGTCCACATATATTGGTCAATATCTCTGCTGTAGTCCACAGTTGCATTACGTGCTTGCAGCGGTACTGTAGTATGATGTCCTTAGGATGTCTGTCAGTAGCCAATGGCGCACATGTGAAAAGTAGATGTGACCTCCCACACACACTATGTCTGTGATGACAATCCCTATTACAATAGCAATAGTCTACGAATATACCTGCTATACATACCTGACATCACCTTGCACTATGAAGTTGGGACTATAGGGGTGAGGTAGGGCTACACTCCATGTTCAGGACATATGGTGAAAATATATGTAAATATGATTATCCAGATATCTATATAGATAATTACACATGTACATATCGACATTTATAGATGGGTATGTATATGTACATAGATATGCATATACACACCCAGATAAATACATATACAGAGCATTATATGTCTACACATATATAGATAGTGATACCTATGCACATATACGTATACCACGCTACCATTCCTGCCAGCAGTCCACTGCTGTTGTATCCCCCACACATATGGTGGGGCTGGGGCCATATATGTGTGGGCCTCACATACACAATACATTTGTGCCCATATGCACTCCAGAGGCCAGTGTATGTAACAGTGGTATATGGCCCAGTATTATTGAGTCTTGGGGGGATTGCACCATGCATAACCTAGGCTGTTAGAAAATGTGGGGGTATCAGAGGTGAGCTGCCCTAAGGTATCTGGATGTACAGTACCATACATTTCACCTATCTTGACATTACTTACATAAAGTAGGTTACTGCAGGCCTACTGCCTCCTGCCATACAGACTGTTCTGTTTGTCAGTGTGCCTGTGATGATGCCAGTTATGCCTTGTTATGTAACAGTTACTTCCCATTGGTCAACTGAAGTCTTTACCACCTAGTGATTGTGTACAGAGTGTAGATAGATGCTGCTGACCTATACACTTGCATTACTTACTGTTGATTGCGTGGTATCCTGTGCTTCAGTCTGTCTTTACTATTATACAATTTGAAGGCCTTGACCTGGATAGCAACAGTTGTGAACTTTTCCAGACTACTGTATTAGTATAATTGTTTCACAGTTGCATTACTCTGTTTATATGGATGTCAATCTCTGAACAGCTATATGACATGGCATATATATATGTAATAGTACACAAATACAGGTTTTCCATTTCTGCAAACTTGTGTGTGGTGTTTTATCCTGTGACCTCTCTGTGGTTATTTGTTGCAGGCAACAAATGTCATTTGTATGG
>NC_056733.1:767391971-767426971 GCF_019279795.1 Protopterus annectens
ACTGGCAGAGTCTGGTGGGTCAACACGGTGTCCCCTTTTCAGCAGAGGCACGGGGAGAAAAGCTATAGATGTGTACAAGAATACATTACAATACATAACATCAGCAATTAGTTAATTATAGAAACCCATCTATGGACCCTTTAAAGCATGCAAAATACCGCAACCAACTGGAAAAGTTAACCATCAAACAAAATATCTTTCATATGGGTGACTTCTGCTATCCATGCAAAACTGTCCAACTTAAACTACCAACCACAAATATGCCCAGAGATGTTTTACAAACTTGTCCTCCTGTCCACAAAAGGCATCAGTCTTATAGATCTTATACTTACAAAAGCTTCCTCATATTTGTAACACTCTGCTTGTTTTCCCCTCCTGAATTAAATCTGAACACTTGTAGTAATCCTCTTCCAGAAAACTTTCTCTATGGCCCCTAATAACTACTCTGTATTTGGGGATTATTTCAAAACCATTTGCTTACTATTTACTGCATTTATTGATAATTGTAAATAGTACAACTCCCTGTATATGAGATTGCTACTTAGATAAATGTATTGAGTCATCTGTAGCACTCTGATGCGAGCATAAAGGCTGGCTTAAAACTAAACCCATGAGGTGGAACTCCCATATCAACAAACACTATAAAAAAAAAAAGAGAAAAATTCCTGGCCATCTCTACAATATTCCACTTCATCACTGCAAGATGGATTTTAAACCAGTGAGCTGCTCAGGTTTCTTATAATTGGCATTAAGAAGTGCAAGGCCGACAGTGAACTTAGAGCAGCAGCTGATTCAAAAGAAAACCATAAGACTTTCTTCAGCTATGTTAGGGTGTTTAGAAGCTCCCCTTTAACCATAACATCTCTGTTGTGGTTTTGCACAACTTAACCTTCATGTTATGTCTTCAAGGTCCAAAGAAGTTATAGTTCCACTTTATTCTTCCTTTATTAGGCCCATCATTGAATGTAATTCCCTTTCCCATGTGTACTTTGTAAGAACCTAAACTAATTCTGGAGATCTCAGCATTTGTTTCTCCAAAAAAAAAAAAAAAAACCTCAGATCTTAGTACCTTAGCTATTTTAACAGGCTAAAAGCCCTAGCCCTCTGCTCAGTCTTGTATAGGCCTCTGTGAGGTGATCTCTGCTTAGCCTTCCATGTTATGTATAACTTTTCACTCTTTGAATGACTCCACCTAACTAGAACTGTTGCCAAAGCCAGCACCTGCTCTAGCCACCTAAATCTATACTGCCACATTAACAATACCAGCTGGTGTGACAGGTATCTAACCCGATGCATCTGCAATTTCTGAAATAGGCTCCCCTTATATATTAAACATATAGCTTTTCTGGCAACCTTTAAGTTCAGTCCTGATGACTGGATTGATGATTATAAGTTTTTATCTGGGATATGTGTTGAAATCTACTAAATGGAGGGATGGTGTTAGTCTCCCAACATTTTTGGATACTGTGGACAACAGTGTGATGTCCCTCCTCTGGGCCAGTGATCAAGGAGCCTCAATCCTCACCACTGACACTGGTAGGGAACATTCATGGTGAGAAAAATGGACACACACATTATTTTTAGATGCAGCTCTCTGCACCAAGCACAGCTTCTCTAAGAGCACACAGGGAATGTACACTCCAGTCCTGGGATGGGCTTTCTCTCCAGGCCCCAAATAAGACTCCCTACTAACCACTATAGGGCTGACTTCTTAGTAGGGTGTTTCAAGCCAAGTCTGCTACCACCCTCTCTATGAAATCGGTGCTCTCAGTGTCCCTGTTTAAAGTAGCTGTCACATAAACTCTCTTTGAGATTTGATTTTCAAACACACACATGCAGACACACACGCACCTTAGAAAAGCTGGCACAACTTAACCACTCTGCCACCTCCACCTAGACTATAAGGTAGTTTTACTGTCATCTGAGCACTCATAGCCAGCTACTTTAAGGCTCTTACCAGGGTATCCAATTACACTTAGTAAAATTAATACTTATATAAATGATAGTGTTTAACCAAGCAGCAAGACTTTCAGGAACATGGAGTCACAGTGCCACTAAATAAACGCAAGTACTCTGAAAGGTTGAATATTTTCCAAAAGACCAGCCACAATGAAAGGGTTAGATACATTTAATAATAAATAATAAAAAAAAACATGAAAATACTGAATATCAATTTATAATAAACACCAGAGTTTCAATCACAGGAAATATATAACAACAACAACAAAAAAAAACAACACTGATGGAAAGGCTCAGACAGATACAGAAAAAACTACATTTAGTTAATCTCACTATATTTTTCTAAGTGACTGAAGAATTACTGTTCCCTAGTTACTTACTAAAGCAAGGCAAGGTGAACGTGGATGAGTGGCTTGTCAGGTCCAAAAATGGAGTGTACACCTCACATATCTCACTAGTTTTCAAATATAATTTCAGTGATGGCTACAGAATGACATCACATCTGGTCACCTGACTGTGGTTCTCACACTACCCTCTCACTAGAAACTGAACCAGGGTCTGGCACTGATGTGTCACAATACACACATATAACTTTAGCTAAGGTTTATTACAGCATCTGGAAACTGTAAAATGATTCTAGCACTTCCACCCTTCCTGCAGAAACTAACAAGTTATTCTTTGGCATGCCAGGGTAGCAAGTAGTTCACCACTAAGGAAAACAGAGCAATACCCTAGTCCAGGCTTTTCAGAGACATCTGCATTCAGACCTGTGAGATAAAATTTTTATGGCCTATGCCAAGTCATTTAATTTCAGGCTAGTTTTCTTAAGGTTAGCTAGGCTGAGCTTAATCCATTCCCTTCCAATATTCTCTGTCAAAATATATACATTTCATCAGTTACAACAGTACAGTCTGACATACATGTATTTTTCTTTTCTGTCCAGCAGGACCCACTATTGATACATTTTTAATACAAGCAACTTTACAAATACATTTTAAAACAAGTATCTGTACAAATCAGTTTGATATTCAAATAACCCCAGCTAGCTATGTTGGCATATGTTACACATGCACTGCCCTACTCTCCCTGACACAGCTGGCACTACCTCACTTCATCACAGACAGCAAAGAGAATTCCAGAACTGCAGGCTTTAATATGCATGGTCTTCCACAAAGACAGGACTGCCTTCAGGATGAGTCCATCCTTTATGCCTAAAGTGATCTTGGAGATAGCCTTGGATAAAACCATTCAAATCATTGTCTTCTATCTGAATCTACATTTAAAATAGCTCTTAGACCTTATAGATATTCATATATAACTAAGATCTAGAACTAAAAATTTCAAACAAGCACATGAACAATCAAACAAACAAATAAACAAACAAAAACAAACAAACAAACAAAGCAGCTGCATGCTTCCTTTATGCCAAGTAAACAGGAGAGGGCAGTGTCTAAACAAACTTTGACCAAGGCTGTATTTCTTTCTCTTATAATCAACATGGAGAAATCCTTACATGGAAAAACGAAGGCTCTTTCTGCAAGAACAGCTGCTACAGCAGCTGTTTTATTTTTTCAGGAAAGTTTTTGCTAATAGTAGCTATGAAATCCATTCAGACATTTTATAGGCTAATAAGCTATGCATTCTTTTCAGGAACAAAGCAGACTTTGCTGCTGCAGTTCTGCAGGACATGGTAATGCTCTTCTCTATATCTGTGGCTAGTGCTTTGCTCTTCTCTAGGTCTGTGGCTAGTGCTTTGCTCTTCACTAGGTCTGGGGCTAGTGCTTTACTCTTCTAGGTCTGTGGCTAGTGTTTTGCTTTTCACTAGGTCTGTGGCTAGTGCTTTGCTCTTCTAGGTCTGTGGCTAGTGTTTTGCTTTTCACTAGGTCTGTGGCTAGTGTTTTGCTCTTCACTAGGTATGTGGCTAGTGCTTTGCTCTTTTAGGTCTGTGGCTAGTGTTTTGCTTTTCACTAGGCCTGTGGCTAGTGTTGTGCTCTTCCCTAGGTCTGTGGCTAGTGCTTTTCTCTTCACTAGGTCTGTGGCTAGTGCTTTGCTCTTCTAGGTCTGTGGCTAGTGTTTTGCTTTTCACTAGGTCTGTGGCTAGTGTTTTGCTCTTCCCTAGGTCTGTGGCTAGCACTTTGCTCTCGTCTAGGTCTGTAGCTTGCGCTTTGCTCCTTTCTGGGTCTGGGTCTAATACTTTGCTCCTCTGTAAGTCTGTGGCTAGTGTTTTGCTCTTCTCTAGGATTGTAGCTAGCACTTGCAGTGTTTTAGTACTCTTCCTCTGTGTTATGAAAGAGTTTGCGACAGTGACCCTTATGATGAATGTATTACTCCTGTCTGAGTTTACTCCCTGTAACCCAAGAAGTCTGAGTAATAGAATCACTGCTGCAGATATGAGTTTCTCTCTCCATCCCCCTTTTCATCTCATCTGATCCTAGTACTGTTTTCAGCAGCCTAACATAACCTGTTACACAGGTAACATCTCCTTCCAAGATCCTTTTTCTGTCCTTTGGGAAAGACAGACATTTGTCTTGATTTTCAAGCTGTGTAAGCACACTTAATGGTGACCATCTCAGTCACCTAAAAAAGAAGTAAAACCAGTGCAGGTTCATCATAACTGTATACCATATGTCCTACTGATATTTGCTGCATGAAGAACCTAGCCCTGCATGGGACAATGTCTAAAATCACTGGAAATGAGTCAGATGGTCAGACATCTACCTGCACAGAAATTCCAATCATTATGAGCAGTACAACAGCCATGATCTAACTCTTCAAATCTCTACAGATCTGATAAGAAGGAGTCCATCCTCTATAACTAGCAGAATGAAACTGCAGACATTAGGACTATTCAGCAGGTAAAACCTCCCCAGGCTTCCAGGAACCTTCTCCCTTCCAGTGATGCGTTACACGTGCATGTCTCTGCAGATCTTCTTTAACGGTCTTCAATTGCAGGAAAAGGAAAACGGATCTAAGCTACATCCACTGATGTTTGCTGAGATTATTACTCTTTTAGGACTTTTTTTTTACTGTAACTTTTTTCTCTGTTGTCAGATTTTCTTCCCTGTGACTTGTGTCACAAGTTTCTTCACTTTTAATAGATTTTTTAATAAGAAAATACTCTTTCCTTTTTGAAAACATTTGACCTAGTCCCTTAGCCTGCAACATCTCAAATCTTCCACAGTGTGCTTACATCATGAGCTGTTCAACCTAATTACAGGCACACAAAGTACCTTTTTTGTTTGGGTGAGTCCTACTATCCTTTTAGATATGAATTATTTTTTTTAAACAGAAAACATCCTTATTGAATTATCACTTATGACATAGGTAATTATACATTTACATAGATGAAAACAAACCAAATTGACATATTTTCAGTTGCAAGCATTATGCATCACATATAATCTGCTATAAAGTTCTAATCTACTATAATCTACTATAAAATTACTGACTGAAGTCTTCACATAGATATCAATAGTTCATCTATGTTTATTGCTCTGGCCATGCCTTATACAAAAAAAATGTTATGCTCTGTTGTTGTATACAACTGACTGATACTTCTTCCTTGACTCTATTTTGCTGTATTCTTCTGTATACTCTTTCATGATTGTACTTAATTTTGGTGTTTTTTATTCTATATTGCTATTTTGTATATCATTTGTTAATGGCTTGTAGTACTCAACATGGAGCTTTTCTCCCCGGGCCTCTACTGAAAATGGACATGCATCCAGCTAGACTAGCCCGGTCAACAAATGTAAAATAAAATAAATAAATAAAATAAAGTCATTGCCATTTGAACATTACATAGCTCATTCAATGCCCGCCTTCCCTTAAACCTCATTCATCCTCCAAAGCATTATTTAAGTACTGTTCTCACAATTCCCATTCTTTTCCTATATAATTTGCTCCTACGCTTTTCTAAAGATCCCACTTAATTTCTGTCATCTCAGTTACAATATTCACTACATCTAGTAGAGTTGGTTTAGGCGTTAATATCCATTTTCTAATAATTGCTTTTTTGGTAGTCACCACAATTAAACTCAACAAGACCTTACTATGGCTAGACAATTTTGATTCTATATCACAGCTCAGAAAAAAAAATAATTTCGTTAGTTACACCTATCTGCTCACCCAGTATTTCTGACATAGTAGTCTACAGGAATTATTAAAGTCTTCCAACTCATTACACTCCCAAGAAATGTGTTCCCATGTATCTCTTTCTTCCCCATCACACCTCCAACATTTGCAATCTACTTGAGCAAAATTCTTTGGAGTCTATTTGGGGTATAAAATACCTATGTAAACACTTCCAAGCAAAAATCCAAAACCGTCTAGACATATTTGGGAGTCATACATATATCCTTCCATTGTTTCTTTATGAATTACTTATCCAGTCCTTCTTCCCAATCCTTTCTAACCTCCCCTGATTGATTCCTATATTTATGATGCAATATTTTATATGCCCTACTAATTATCCCTTTTTAACATCAGCTTCTGTTCTAGATTCTGCTAAAAACTGTACCAGTTCTGATTTATCACTTAAGTTAACCCCATTCCTTTAACTGTGCCTATACTCTGATATCAGTCCTTGATAAGGAAGACAATCTCTGGCTTGCACTCCAAATGTATTGGCATCTTCCCATTCTTTTACCTTTCCCTCGCCAATTATTCACTCACCCTTTTAGATGTGAATTCTGTCAGTTCTTCAGCCACATGACCAAGCAAAAGCAGAATACAAAACTTGGGATTTAGTCGTTCAAAAAATCTTTATCAGCTAGTCTGTCATACTCAGGCGAACATTTTGGTTCTTAATTTCAGTTTCAGCCACTCCCTAAAAACCAAAGCACCAAAATCCATAGATAGAGTTTCTTCTTTTATCCTTTATCCCTTAGTAAACAACAGAGAAAATGTACAAAAGCTACTTTTGTCCAGGTGTTTATTACTTTATCTGCTATCACTACAGGGGATTCATTTGCAGCAGTGTTTGTGGTTAAGTCTACAACCAGGTTCAATGCCATTCTCAGTAGTCCCATGCATGGGGGAGGGTGGACTAGCAATCACTGAAATACTTGCAAACAGTATGCCACCACCACAGAATCTTTCTGGTTAGTGTTGTAATCTGTTCTGTATGCTTTACTAAGGTCCAAGAAAAGGACCCAATAAATTATCTGAGCTTTGCCTGCAAATGACGAATTGAGATCAGTGCACTGTCCTGAAAAATAAATAAATAAATAAACCCCTCTACTTAGATCCAGCGAAAGCGTCTTCTGTGTGGAGACATGCATGAATGGGCATACCTTCGTTGAAGGTTGTGCATCAGGGCTGGCAACTCGGTACATAAAAATCTACTGCCAATCATTAGCGGACCAGAGTTCCGCTGTGGCGACCCCTAACTGGGAAAAGCCGAAAGATACTACTACTACTACTACTTAGATAATTACGCATTTATGTATATATGATCTCTACAGTGACCCTGAAAAATATTCAGCATCCCAGAACCCTGATCTCCATCCCTCAGACAGTCATATGCTATGCACAGGTTTGAGAAATGCATGTTTATGGCCACCATATAATATCTGCTGGTGAAGAACTATGTAATACACATTAAGTGGGGCCTAGCGGAGTAAATCCACCAGACACTAGATGGGCTGCTGGATGGACCTGTGAAGGATAAATCATTGACAAAGATCTCATCAACCTCAAACTTGAGCATCTCCTTGGTCCATGGGACAGGCAGTGAGTGCAGCAGAGTGAACTACCTGAGCCTTAGGGTCAGGAATTGCAACTCCCAAACACTCTCGGCCCCACTTTACTGATTTGGCAATGATAGGAAGGCAACCTTTTTTGACTCCTCTTTTTCTGGTCCTTGGACAGGTGATCTGCTGTGGTGACCCCCTAACCGGGAAAAGCCAAAAGAAGAAGAAGAAGAATATCTGTTTGGAAAAAAAGCCAACAAGCACTTAAAAAGCAAGGAGAAGCTTGGCTAAGCTGTGATTGTTTGGTGTGTGAAATTATAACCTTTCAATGCTTGTTTTCTTGAATGCATGAGACCCAGCATCAGATGTTGTTCTGATATGACATACAGCAGTAAAAAAAAAATGGATGCTGCTGGGAAAAAAAAATAGCCAAGTTAATTTCCAGCAGTGTCATGCTTCCAAAGACAAGGGTCCTTAAACCCATCCAGGAGGCAGCAGTTCATCTATAGGTAGGAAGAAGCAATTTTGAGGACATGCCTAACTGTCCTATTCTGGAGGCAGCCAGCGATCACATTTTAATTCATTCATCCACCTGGAAATAAATAACCAAGTACAAGTGAGAGACTAGAGTTGGGAAATAGTATCCAAGGATATTATGATTCCTGCCTACTTTCTCTCTACCCTTGCCAGATGTCCTGCACCATCAAAAATGAGAGGCAAAACACAGGCATCCAGGGTGTGCTATCTTAATGGTTAGGATATTATTCCAGATTTTGTTGGTACTGTGAAAAATAAAAGACCTCAGACCTTTGATAGATCTTAGTGGAATAAAATCCTATGTCTCAGAAGAAGCCTTTTGTATTGCCATGGTGCAGTCATGGAATGTTAAGACACCCATTTCCATACAAAAAAACCTGGCAAGTAGTTTAAGAGGAACTTGTGCTTCAGGGTTGGACCCACTGTCTCTCATTTCTAGATTTTACTCTCTGCTCTTGCCTCTGTACGTGCAATGTTCCACAAGTGTATGTCTGTACTACATTTCCTGTTATAATTCCTACAACTATAATAGTGAGTCCTGGAATTACAAAAAAAAAAAAAGACTACAAATATACAGGGAAACAGCAACTGATGAAAATTCTGTTCTGCTTTAAAAGTTGTTTTTTTTTTTTTTTTTGCAGGGGGCAATCCCCCTTACATCCACCACTCTCACTATTTGTATATATATATATATATATATATATATATATATATATATATATATATATATATATATATATATGTATAAAGATCTCCATGCCTTGAAGAAAGGGGAAATCTCTGAGACATAGCAATCCTGGACTTAGTATTTTCAGTCATTTAGAATTATTATTCCAAGGCTTGCACAAACAAATCTCTTAATTAAAAAGTGCTACTGTTGCAATAGCTAACCAGGAAGCAAAGGGCTAATCTTACTTATCCAGCTGTGATCTCACTGCCCCTTCATAGAAAGCTTTGGTAGTTCAGGGGGAGTCACAGCAAGTTTGCAAAGCATTGGTGGATCTCTTATCATAACATGATGATGGGCCATGTGACAGTGACCATTGTCATAATAGCTCATGCCAGACTGTCTATGAGAGTTTTCTAGTGGACTCATTGAATGCTGTGGTCCCAGAAACTTGAAGCCTGTGCTTCCATCTCATCATTTCCAAAGCTTGTTGTTCCCTTCTTCCATGGTTGTTGGATGCAACCTACTTGAAAATATAAACCATTTTTGGTTCAGACACATACGTTTATTTATTTCTTTAATTTGCATTTATTGACCAGGATAGTCCGACTGGATAACATATCCATTTTCAGTGGAGGCCCGGGGAGAAAAGCTCCACAGAAAAAAAAATATAACATGGACAAGACATAATAGATGCATTAACATAAGTTACAAACAGTGAAGCTAATGGTCTTTGCAATTGATCATTTAACATTAGAACAGGTGGCTAAACATTAAAAGCAGTTTAGATATAGACATAATTTTTGTGTTAATTCATTAATCAGGCTTAGAACAGGGGCATATCCAGTGTTTTATAAAGAATTTTTTCAGACTTTTTTTGAATAGAGGTAGGGAGGATTCCAGAGTGATCTCTGTTGGAAATGAGTTCCATGATTTTCCAGCTGAGTTGGGAAACAGAGTCACCAGCTAGGTTATTAGATTTAATTGCTTGCACCTGAAGTCTGTCGGATGAGCGTAGTGGCCAGTTATTGCTGTAGGGGCTGATGATGTTGTTGAGTGCCGGTGTGTTTTCTGGATGGTTAAGGATATTATGTGCTATTAAGAGCTGACTGAACTGTATGCAGTTTGGGAGTTCAAGCCAGCCTAGAAGCTTTAAATTATGACAGTGGTGGGTCCTATATGCAGTACCTGTGGAAAATTTCGCAATATGGTTATAACAAGAGGCTAATTTGTTTAGATCGGTTTTATTCAAGTTGGAGAAAAGAGGGGATGCATAGACGAGGGTGGAGAGTAAGTGGGAATGAGCAATGGCAGTTCTAGCAGGTGGGGTGAGGAAAGACTTAACTTTGTAGAGGGAGCCAAGTTTACTATTAACATTTTTGATAGTTTTACTAACATGCGTATCAAATTTAAGGTTGTTATCAATAGTTACACCCAGAAGTTTGGTATGGATATCGAGGGAGATGATTGTCCCATTATTAGCTGTAATAGAAAAGAAGGGTTGATGGGCCTTCCATATGGGTGAGAAGAGGAGCAACTTGGTTTTATTAGGGTTTAACATCAGCTGTTGGTTAGATAGCCATTTTTCCACGGAGCTAAAGGTGTTTTGAGTTAGTGTGAGTAGTTGCGTCTCAGAGTTGGAAGAGCAGATCATGGTAGAGTCGTCTGCATATTGGATGCAGGCAGCATCTGGGATAGCAGTGTGGAGGCCATTGATAAATATGGAAAAGAGAAGGGGTCCTAGTATGGAGCCCTAGGGAACTCCAGGAGTGATAGGCAAGCGAGTGGATAGCTTGTCCTGCCAGATGACTGCCTGTTGTCTTTCGTGCAGGTAAGACTGAAACCAGTGGACAGCATAATTGTCAAAGGAGAGGGCTTTCATAGTATTGATAAGTAGTTGGTGGTTAACCATATCAAAAGCCTTTGAGAGATCTAGAAAGAGTGCTAAGGATAGCTTATTGTTGTTATGGCTGTGGTTGATAACATTGGAGAAAGAAAGGAGAGCTGATGTGGTACTGTGGGATGGCCTAAAGCCATGTTGGGAGTTGGCCAGCAGCTTGTTATGGACAAAATAGTGCATGAGTTGTTTTTGGACACACTTCTCCATGATTGTGGCTAGCGGTGACAGTATTGCTATGGGCCTGAAATTAGATAAGTTATTGGAGCTGCCTCCTTTATGTAGAGGTATAATGTGAGATATTTTCCAGATTTGGGGAATGGTAGCTTCAGTAATGGATCTGTTGATCAATATAGAGATGGGGAATGCTATGCTATCTGCAGCTATCTGCAAATACTCTGCAGGAAGGAGGTCAGCTGCTAAAGTAGTTGATCTTAGCTTTTTTAACAAGATTCGAATGAGTGAAGTAGGAATAGGTTTAAAATTGAAGGAGAATTGGGTACTGGGTGTGGATAGGTTTGGGTAGTCTCTGTTGGGATTTAGTTTAGTAGCTAGAGATTGGACAGTCTCTGTGAAGAAGTTGTTAAAGGAATTTGCAATGTCCTCTGGGGATTTATGATTAGAGTTAGAAGTGGGGTGGAGTGGTAGTATCGCCCGGGTATAGAAGTTTGTTTATACTGGCCCAAAACTTTTGAGGTTTATTTTGGTTCTTCAATTGGAGATTGCAGTAGAAATTCTTTTTATCTGAGATTATAGATTTTTTAGTGTCATTCCTTAGTTGTCTGTATTTGAGGTGGTCGAGTGGGACTTTTGTCGCCTGCCAGATTACCCATGCCTTATTTCTGAGCGAGATTTTAGATTTGCTTTCTTTAGAAAACCATGGTGCAGTTTTCATTTTGGTTCTAACGGAGCATTGAGGAGCATGAGAATCCAGGATAGTTAGGAAATTGTTGTTAAAGTAAGCCACTGCTTCTTCCAGTTGCTTCTGATTGTCTTGCATTTGGTTTTATGGGGTGTGTCTTGTTTAAGCCTAATAATATAGGTAAGACAGTGATTGCTTAGGTCATCAGGCAGAGTTCCTGACTTGGACATTAGGGGGTGATGAATGATGAGTATCCAGTCAAGGGTGCTTCCTTTGTTCTGGGTTTTACCAATCCTAGTAGGGGAGGTTATTATTTGTGTAAATCCATGAAGGTTTAAATGGACTGAGGGCGCTTCAGAGGAGCAGTTATTCCAATCAATGTTGAAGTCTCCAATAGCAATAGTTTCTTGGGGGTAATTAGTAGACAACCAGTATATAATATTTTTTAGGGAGTCAGTATTCTTGCCTGGAGGTATATAGATGCATTCAATGTTTAGACTTTTGTGCTTATTAAGTTGTAATTTAGTGATGATAATTTCTGCATTATTAAATTGTGGTGGTTGTAGGGTGTCTTTAGTGAGGGTAAGGGTCGATTTGTACAGTACAGCTACCCCTCCACCCTTCTTCGTGGTCCAGTCTAGTCTAACTAAGTTATACCCTGGGGGCAGAATTTCATGGTCTTTGGTAGTCGTTTTAACCAAGTTTCGGTTAGTCAAAGTATATCAGGGAGTGGACTGCTAAGAGGGCATGGAGATTATATACTTTATTGTTTATGCTTTTGGTGTTTAGGTGGCAGGTTAGTAATGAATTGGAGGGTCTAGTAGATATTGTTGTATTCTGAGGGTAACTAGTAATGTGATAGGGGTCTGCTATAGAAGATGGACCGGGATTTGGGTGGATATCTCCATCTATGGTGAGCTTATAGTGTAGACTGATAATGAGTTTAAATATTTTATTTAAAATCTTTGGTAATTCTTGATTTTTGGGTTTATGTACCTAGGTCTGGTTGGTTGGTGGATTTTAGGGGTTATGGGGTTACAGGTAAGGGGATGGATGTTGTGTCCAACTTTACCTGGCTGTTGTAGGGCTGCAGTTTGGGATTTGGGATAGTGGAATCCTAGGTAGTGGCAGTTTTCATATGTAGTAAGTATGTAGGGGATGCAGAACAGGGCTATTAATGATAATTGTAGTAGTTTCATTGAATTTTGCATTGTGGTTGGTAGAAACAATATCCGGATGTATGACTAAGAGCTAAGTAGTAGTCTACTAATTAGATATGTTTGAAAACAGTAGGTTGGATCTAATAGTTGCTGATAGTGTTTAAAAGGGAAGGGGTGCGGCCAAACAGTATAAATTTGGGGTGTATGGGGGCGGTCGGGATATGGGGGCAGGGTGGGGAGCGTAGCGAGCCCAAGCGAAGCAAGGGAGAGCGGAGCGGGGCTAAACCAGATAACAAGAAAGCCTGTAGTCCATGTGCATGCAAGGTAAGAATGTCCCTTAGAGTGGTTCAATAAAAAGTTTACTGAAGGGTTTTGCTAATGTCAATTAAAGTTTATGTAACTTTGCAGATGCAGTTACAAGTTTTATGCAACTTTGCAGGGTTCTCTGTGTCAGATTACACTAATTGGTACCTTGCTTTTGAGGAACGAACTGCTCACATTGCTGCTAGATATCTTACAACACTAGTGACTGTTTATTAGACAGTTTTAAGACAGATTGGTAGCTATAGGGGTAGGAATTTGTTTCCAGTACTAGGACCTAGGTCAATAGGTTACAATGTTTCTATTTATCAAAACATTGCAGAATAATATATTTTTTTTGCAGTCAGTAGGACTTTAAACTTTGTAATGGCTTCCGCTTAACACACAGGTGAGGAGGATACTGAGCGCTGCTCAAGAGGCTGTGGACGGGGTGTACCTTTTTTGCAGTCGCTATGACTTTAAACTTTGTAATGGCTTCTGCTTAACATGCAGGTGAGGAGGATACTGAGCGCTGCTCAAGGCTGTGGCCGGGGTGTACCTAAAATAACAGAATTATTAGAGTCTCCCTTTACTGAGCTTTCTAAGTACACTTTTTTACTTCAGCTTCAATCCCTTTAGAGCTAACTTAATATAACAAATTGCTCCGCAATCCTAACAGTTAAGTCGCTAATCAGCTTAAGTCCCAAACCACAGTATTGCATTCAGCAAAATTAGTAAGAAATATAGTGTTCCAACTAGTACTCAGCAATTAATCTAGGATACTTGCAGTTTTCAGTAAATCAAATCAGTTCAAAGGCTGTTGTTCGTACAAGGCATGCAGATCTAATCTCATAGTACAGTGTGTTTTGTGTTTTAGCTACTTGTATGGATAATACCAGCACTAAAGAACTTGTGATATAACAAGCATGCTGTTTTAGCCATTTGTAGCAGACATACCAGTAATTTTGTTATGAGATTGATAAACAACAATAACAGAATATTCCTATGTAGTTGAGTTACATACCATGTTAGGAGAGACACCGTCGGCTAGGTCCTAGGGTACTGGAGGTTTGAAAATGGCAGTTGTTGTGTGGGAGGTTAGTATCCTTGGTTCAGTCGTAGGATGTGGAAGGGATCAGGTCAGATAATAGCGGGCTAAACCAGATAACAAGAAAGCCTGTAGTCTGTGTGCATGCAAAGTAAGAATGTCCCTTAGAGTGGTTCAATAAAAAGTTTACTGAAGGGTTTTGCTAATGTCAGTTAAAGTTTATGTAACTTTGCAGATGCAGTTACAAGTTTTATGCAACTTTTCAGGGTTGTCTGTGCCAGATTACACTAACTGGTACCTTGCTTTTGAGGAATGAACTGCTCACTCTGCCACTAGATATCTTACTATACTAGCGACTGTGTATTAGACAGTTTTCAGACAGATTGGTAGCTATAGGGGTAGGAATTTGTTTCCAGTACTAGGACCTAGGTTGATAGGTTACAATGCTTCTATTTATCAAAACGTTGCAGAATAATAACCTTTTTTTGCAGTTGCTAGGACTTTAAACTTTGTTATGGCTTCTGCTTAACATGCAGGTGAGGAGGATACTGAGCGCTGTTCAAGAGGCTATGGCCGGGGTGTACCTTTTTTGCAGTCGCTAGGACTTTAAACTTTGTAATGGCTTCCGCTTAACACGCAGGTGAGGAGGATACTGAGTGTTATCATTATTTTATCATCATTATGTTATCATTTTAGTTACTGTGGATGCTTTTGCTCTAAAACTAGGAGTGCAATTTAGTAGGCAGACAGTCCAGTATGTCAGATTATTTCAGCAATTGCATTTTCATGTAACTTTTTTAAATATGACTGTTTCCTCTAGTGATGGCAGCCTTTCAGGACTCCTCTGAGGCTTAATAACTATACACTGACAAAATGATAGTTGTATCGTTCATTAAGAAACAAGTGAGGACTCATTTGTACTCAGTTTGTCAGGTGGCATTGAGAGAAGGCTGTTTACTTCTGCTACTTCCTTACGATCAGTCATTCTCCAGAAAGCTAATTCCCAAGCAGGCAGATTCAGCCTCTGTTGACTAACGCCTCACATATGGTCTCTGAACTGGTCTGTAACAAGGAGGCTCTTCCATCCCTGGAGATAACCAACATGCATTCTCTTTAAATCCTCAGCCAATAGCAAGTGCTGGAATTACTTCTTCCTGATCACAGACAGAGTTACCGCAAGGCTGCAGTCATACATAAATAAGCTCCTGATCTCCTCTGTACTTTTCCTCCATTTTCCATCTTGATGAACTTGGTTCAAAAATCTGTATTTCTGAAGGCCAAGGCTACCCTCATAGGTCCATTTTAGTCTTATCATAAATAACTCCCCCTGTTCCATCCTTAACTTCTGGAGAAACCGTTGTACCCATATCTCTTCAAGATACATCTGCCCAGTCTGTCAGGCAAGCTCCATCTAGACCTTCACTGTCTAAAAGTGACAGCCTGGTTTCTCTACTTCCACTAATAGCCAGTATTTTCAGACAGACCAACATGCTGCATAAAAAAATCATTAAGACTGATGAGTCAGAGTGTACTGAGTAACAGTGATGGGGTAATTAGCTTTTGGAATCTCTTAATTCACAATCATCGCACACTCGATGGGCTTTTGTGAGTGCAGAGGACAATGAAAATTACATGCCAATTTCTTAGTGCAGCATTTGTAGAGGTTTCTACACTTTTTACATTTTAGGTGGCTGAGGAGTGACACACTGAGTGACACATAGAAGGACTTCCTCAGCACTGTGGACACATGGCAGTCAAATTTCAGGCTAATATCTATCTAAGTACCTAGATCTCTCACTTCTGAGTCTACTCTTAGAGGTGTGCTATTAATATTGTAACTTGCAGGAGTATTTCACTTCACAAAGGGTATGATATTGTATTTATTGGCATTTAGCTTTAGCCATGGTTTTAGCACCAATCATTTTTCTGCTCTAGGCCATCCTGAAGGATAGCTACATCATTGGGGGACTCATTGGCTGCCTCCAGCTTGCTGTCATTGGCAAATGTTGTCAACTAGATGCCTTCCAAAATAGCCTAGACTTTGGAGAAGTATATTTCAAACA
Source organism: Protopterus annectens (assembly GCF_019279795.1). Taxonomy (NCBI): domain Eukaryota; kingdom Metazoa; phylum Chordata; order Ceratodontiformes; family Protopteridae; genus Protopterus; species Protopterus annectens. The sequence continues at coordinate 767,408,158 of NC_056733.1, forward strand.
GGACTATCCCCAGCACTGAGTCCAGTGGCACACCACTAGTAAAAGACCTCTTGCTGGGTCTGGATTCACCTTCTTTAACCACATGTCTTCTGTCCATGAGCCAATTGGCTATCCATCTGGTGACATAGGGACTTATGCCCAGTTTTGTGAGTTTATTTATAATAACTGAGGAGATGTATAATACCCGAGTAGTCATTCTTCATCTGGTGTTTATGAATTGTTCAAATGCTAAGAACTTGCACTAAACTCAGTCCCTACTTTAAGGGTACTAAGTTCCGGAAACTTGCTCCAGTTTACTTTGACCATGACTCACTGTTAACTCAATCCCTACAATGGAGCCTCTGGAGGTTTGCATTGTAACTTCCAGAGAGGAGACCCTAACCTTTTTGACAGAATTATGTTCTCGCATTTGAAACAAATGTTCATATCTCTGGAACTATAGGGGTTATTAGAGAGATGTAAATGACAAACTCCTCCACACAGTCTCTTTTTGTAGTGGTAGTATTATTTAGGTTCTTGGTTTTAAACTAGATTTTATAAGTCACAGTAAACACAGTGACTATTAAGTTTGTAATATTTTGTAAGTGACTTACAGTATCTCCACAACCACTCCAGTTACACATATACTGTCAGCAGCATTTTGTTCACCCAAAGAGCTTTCATATGATGCTAAGCAGTTCTGTATGTGCCACTTGATTACCAAGATATTTAGACAATATAAATAAATATTATATGAACGACAATTAATTTATCTTGACCTGCACTAGACAGTTCCAAAGGGCAGGGACATGGGAGTCTTAAATAGATCTGTTGATGAGAATTTAGACTGGATATACAACAGAGTCTGCAGAAAGCTTAAGGTACTCAGCAGGGTGATCATCGACAGGAGAAGAACAGGCTATTTGTCCATTAAATGGTCTTGGGCAGTGTTTCTTGAAAGAAAGAAAGAAAAAAGAAAGAAAGAAAGAAAGAAAGAAAGAAAGAAAGAAAGAAAGAAAGAAAGAAAACTCAGTCTCAAAATTCCCTGAGTAGGCCACACAAAAAGACTGCCCCTCTGATATGAATCAGTATTGATTAGTTTCCAGGATTTTGCCCTTTCTCATCTGCTGATGATTTTTGTTTGAATTTTAAGGTAACAGAACAGACTGTACACTAAGTAATGCCATGATTTATTATATTTACTTGTTGTTTTACAAGACAGGGAAAGAAGAACAAAGCAAATATGATAAAGTCATTTCTAATGAATAATGCATACTGGAAGAGGTCACAGACACAGTATGTAATCCTAATTCATAAATTATTACCTGTGTTTCTCCCTTCAGTCCTTAAACAGGTTTCTGGAAAACTCTTGCAATACAGTAAGGATAAACATTGTTCAGCTACTCATCCCCCATCTAAACCTAATCTCAATCCAATTTCCATAGAGCAAATAGTCCACCAAATATGTTTACTATAACTGCACCACCTACCTGGATATATAATAAAAATGCTATACTTGTCAAATAATATTCAAAGCTTTATGTAAGTATTATACTGGCACTACCTACATATGAAACTATCTACTAAGGTTTCTCATTGTGTTCTGAATTGTGAAAATATCTGTAAATGTTCCTCGTTGTATTTTTGCTGTATGTCTTCTTTTGCCAACTATTATTAATAGATATCTATGCAATATAACCTGGTGATTCGTACTTTTTTTGATCTGTGAAATTATGAACTGTGTAATATGTGATTTGTAGTTGTCTGACCTCTGTAGAACTGTCTAAAATGTATCTGAAGCTTTTCTCCCTGGGTGTCTGCTGGAAAAGGACCTGTGTCCAGTCGGACTTTGCCGGTAAACAAATGTAAAATAAATAAATAAAATAAAATAAATTTAAAAATCACCAAATGTACCCATATTTCATTAGCACACTACAACCCCCCCCCCAGACACAAAAGTCCTGTATGGTCACACCAGCTTCCTTAACAGTGCTGCAGCACATGTACATACAGAGTATTTTACTTGAGCAAATAGGAGCAGGAGATGAGAGGAAAGCTGACTAAATGACTCTCAGATGCATCCTCTGGGACACCGAGGGATAAAACCCTGACTATGACCCAGACAACATGAGTTTGACTTGCAGTTCAGGGGCTGGGCAAGGGTATGTAGGAGTGGCTAGAGGCAGCTTGCCTACCATGGGGGTGAGGGAATGGTGATCCAGTTGACAGTTTCACCACATTCAAGTAGAGTCTGTAACTTGTAGACTATGCAGTTGCAGGTGTTAACTGAGGCTGTGAGTTTGGCTTACCAAGCCAGTGATGGTAGCCCTCATTAACATGTGGGGGTGGATTTAGGACTTAAAAAATAAAAAGACCCTGATTGCTTAGATCATTTGATCAAATGAAGATGCAATCAACTTTCAGTGCTGCTGGATGATAGCCTTTTTGGTCAGCTCTTTTATCAACAGTGAGAACCTCTTAAATGGTAGAGAAACACATACTCAAGTCAAGTAGAAGTCATGGAGGCAAACACACACACGCACACACGCACACACACACACACACACACACACACACACACACACACACACACACACACGTGTGTGTGTGCGCACGCAAAAACACACACGCACGCACACGCACGCACACACACACACACAAATGCATGTACATGCACACACACATGCACACACACACACACACACACACACACACACACACACACACACACACACACACACACACACACACACACACACACACACACAATTGACTTGGGTAATAGGAGATGCACACGAATGATGAAGTAGGTGTCAGTGGATTGCATTCAGATTCCTTGCATTACAGAACAATGTCTGGAATTAGGCTTGATAGGCTTTAAACTGAGACATTGAGAGTTTTTTTAAATAAAGACATGCAAAAATGGAATGCTCTGAAAAAAAATCCAGACACTTGAGAGCCAAGCATATGACAGGGTTTCTTACTTCTGGAAATCACTGTACAAACTGAGCAGCAAAGGCAAGCAAGATTTTATTTCTGAAATCATAATCTGAATCAGTTTCTTGACCTCAGATATATGAGTGACAACCATGCCAATCTGTATCTCTAAGTAGCGATTCAAAGACCATGCAGTAAAAAGCAGGTTCATTTAAATAAATTAACATACCTAAAAAAAACAGTAATTAAAGCATGCAAACAAAATGTAGTAATATAACGACATGCTTGTTGAGTTAAACTATGAATCAGAAAACGAATGACTAAATAAATTAGAAATGCAAAAAGACATTATCAGAAAATGAGAAAATATAAGTTACATAAGGAAGGTACTTGCCAGTTTTGGAAAAGGAAGCCTGAAGCAGTGCTGTACAAGCAGTGTAACAGCTTTATTGATAAGTGCACTAATGGGAAGCAATAATCCTGTCATGCTAACTGCAGCTGCATTGTCAAGTCAAAAATGTTACTTGACAGACCATCCTGTTGCAATCTTCACAACCTTTGATATTGTCTTTATCTGCGTTGGCAGCTGACATCGATGTTTTCTTCATTTGCGTGCTGTCCTTCTGAAGCAATGTGTTGAACTTGCACTTTGGTGCAAACTATCACCAGAAATGAAAACTGTACGGTGTCTTAATTCCACAGTATTAATAGCACAAAAATTAACAACGCAGATTACTGGGTGTGTGTCTGCATCTGCAAATCACTACACAAAGCACAGTATATTACACACATGCTTACTCTGAATTGTTTCACTCTAAGGGAATGTCTACAACAAAATTAGTGTTATACAGCAGATGTGTATAAAAAATTTAAGAAACATTTTCTTTTAAAAATGGGCACTGTATAATTGATGATCAACAAGTAAGCAACACTGAAGCTGGTTTACTTACATCCAATGAAATTTACTCATTCAGGCTTCATTTTTGGGTCTATATTATAATATCAAATGGAACGAATGTCGAACGGCCGAAATATTGAAAGTGACGTTCATTGAGTTCTGGTTTGTAGGATTGGGGTGCAGTGAAGATCAGGAATTTTGCCCTTTCCTCACTGTAGTGCAGTCTCGGAGTTGGTATATATAATTAGTGGTGTGTGTGGGGGGCACAGCCCCCCCCCACAAAACCAAGTAATTTGAACGGCACTTTCGATATTTCGGCCGTTCGACATCCGTTCCATTCGATATTATAATATAGACCCTCATTTTCATAAGTTAACCATAAAGTTCTTGAATAAATCTCATTCCCAGTCATTCAGGTAATAATTAACACTATATTTCACAAGGGAAGCAGTTACATTGCAAGCATATTTCCAACATATAGCCTCACAATATATATGGGAAGCTGCTAATTTGCAGGATGTCTTCATATTTCTCAAACCTTAAAGTGAGATTGCCAGTTTTACAGCATGCAGAGAATCTACAGAAGTTTCCTAAATGGTCTTTTTTGGCATTAGTTTACCTTCCAGTACTCCTGGAGGGTGTGGCTGGGTGCCTTGTACATGTATTATTAGTACTTGATGAAAACTATCTGTGGAGCAGTCCCACCAGCCAGGTTAAAAAAGTAATTAATCAATCAATCAATCAGTCGATCAATCAGTCTCTCTCAAAATCACAGAGCACTGCCTAGTGAGTGCTGACTTTAACAGCAGCTCTTTGAATGTGAAGTATTTTAGCAGTTAGGCTATCCTCCCTTTTCCCCATGTATACCACAGGTTGTGTTATTGTAGATAGTTAAACATTTGTAATTTAAGTAAATCTGACTTCGTTTAAAGTATGCCATATATTTCTATGCATCCTACACTTTCAAAAGCATTTTGTGTGACACTAGGCAAAGGATAAGTTCCTTGCTAGAAGAACTAAATGAAAAAGAGCTAACACTGATTTTGAATATACTGGTGTTGGACCATTATAAATGCTGCCAAAATTGAGATGGGGGAAAGGCCTTGACATGAGTCAATTATAGCTGCAGAAATTCACACCAAAGAAAGAAACAGAGAAAGGTAAGAGCAGCCTTATATTTTAATGAACTGTTGGAATACTTCTGTCTTGAAGGTGTGCTATTTAGGTAAGTACTCGGACAACTGTACTTTCTTTCAGGTATTTTAATTAAAGAAAGTTATTCGCATTGCCTGGAAGATTGAAACATTATTCTGCAGCCTACCTGCTATACCCACTGATACTACCTAGCAAAAGTAATCAGATGCAAATCTGAACCAAATGACAGCTACATTGGGATCATCATGTATTCATTCCTTTCTTCTGTTTTCCACACCTGAAAATAAGTCCTTAAATGGCTTACAGTATGACATCAGGATATGCTCTTTCTACTTTGTTTTTGAGCTCTGTAGGTCTCCTTATAATAAACGCATCATTATCACCCATGAAACACTGCTGGACACAGTGATAATCAGGTTGTTATTATCCTCAGTAAAGTTAGTTGCTTCTTAAAAAGAATACATAGGCATATCCATGCAAATTGTTTTTTGACAGTCTGTATGAATGGAACATAAGTTCAGCTATCACTAATGTTTTCTTGATTTCCTGCAACTGCTTTTCCCAGGTCCTCCATCCCTGTAGTCATTCATCCACTGTTCATATACTAAGTCATCACAGCTCCATAGCATAGCATTGCTCTTACTACTTCTTCCATTTCTGGTCAGTAACGTCCTTGCCTTTATTACCTTTATTCAGTGCTATTCAAAATTATTATTCCATTAGAACTTCGAGCATTTCTTCACTAGGAGTAAGCACAACTCTTATATTTAATTGCTATCATCCCACCTAAAGAGTACAAGCTCATTATTCTCTCCTGTCATCTTCTCGTCATCTTCCTCTACCCACCCTCAGTTTTCGTTTGCTGTTTTGCCATCCCTTCTTTCATTGATAGATTCGTGTCACACGATAAACATCACTTCAGCAGTTGCAATTTTCCTGTCTTGTTTTATGTTGTTATGTTGTTTTGTTTATTGCCTTGTATACATTTATCATTTATTATGATATACCTTTGTCATGAAACTTTAGTACCTTATCCATGTTGATCAAATGATATAATTCTGTCCAGCCACTGGGCACATCCAAAGAGCTGTAAATGCCATGAATGTCTTCTTCTTCTTCTTTCAGCTTTTTCCCGGTTAGGGGTTGCCACAGCGGATCACCTGTCCGCTCATGATTGGCAGTGGAGTTTTACAGTGTCGAGTTGCCAGCCCGGTGCCCAACCTTCCACAGAAGACACACACACATACACACTCACACCTAGGGCCAATTTAGAGTGTCCATTCCACCTATAGCATGTCTTTGGGATGTGGGAGAAAACCGGAGCACCTGGAGGAAACCCACGCGACCACAGGGAGGACATGCAGACTCAGCACAGAAGGCACCCCAGCCAAGGATCAAACCGGAGAACATCTTGCTGTGAGGCGGCAACGCTAACCACTGCACTTCAACTTGTCCTGTCTGAAGCAATTTACTTTTTACTTGCTTTAAGTGTGTCCTGCATAACTTCATAGACTACAGAGAAAAATAAATGAAAGAAACCAGTCCTTTATTCCCTGGCAAAGTGTGATCTATGTTTCTTTATAAATAGATAACCAATTATTAACCAGGTAAATTCACTGGACACACAGCCCTTTTTCAGAGGTGACCTGGGCAGAATGTCTGCTTATGTGACCTGCTCAGAGTCACACAGCAGACAAATGGAAACTGTGGGAATCAAACTCTGGACTTCTGCATGACGTAAGCCTAGCAGCAAGCTGTCTTAACTAATTTCAGCCTTTTTGTGTACTTTGAGTTAACACCCATATCACCTTTTAGTATCCATCTTTTTTAATTAAGCAACTTGTCAGCAAACAATAGGGAGTATGAGAAAGGACAAGGACTTATTAACAAAATGGAAGAAAGGTTGTTAATCTACAATGTCCTGCGGTAAAGAAATGAATGACTTTTTTGCCACATATTGTTCATCTTTTCACACCTGAGAGATATGAATACTCTTGAGGAGTATGCCATTAAATACCATGGTGGGAGACAAGAAAATTTATTGTCAATGACAATTTATATCACACTATACTAGAAATATTGCTAGTTGCTTTTTTTATTTATTCATTTGATTACTGGAAAAGTCCAATCGGTAGTAAATGCCCATTTTCAGGGGATGCCTGGAAAGAAAAGCTCCAGAGAGTTAGATAACTTCAAATAAAACAGTAGTAAAGATGTAATTAAAAACATATATAATAAACAATAAAATGTGAGGAGACATCAGTAATGTAATAATAAAAAAAATAAATAATCACAGTTAAATATAACCATCAGTATATACAAAGTATTATAAGTACAGTGAATTATGCTAGGAAATAAAAAAAAAAGATACAAGTCCCCCCTAAGAATGGGTAGCATGCGGGTGTTGAAAGTTGTAACTAGGTAGTATGATGAGCGGTTAGTAAGAATGGGAAGTATTTGTTGATATAGATCGGACAGGTGTGGTGCACAGGCAAAGTCATGAGTTAGTAAGAAATTCTTTGAGAGAGGACTTAAATACGTGGAGGCTAGATATAGCTCTGAGTGAATCTGGGATAGAGTTCCATTTGTTTGGCTATGCAGTGTGAGTATAGACTTTATCCCATATTTTTTTTGGTTTATAGATTCCAAGCAGATTTTGTCATAAGAGTGCAGACAGCAGTTTGGGAGATAGTGATGAAGTACTGAGGAGATAGAAGGGCAGGAAGAGGGGTTATGTAGTATTTTATGGATTAAAAGAAGTTTTGTATGGGCTTGTTGATGTGAGTTCTAATCAGCTGACAGCAGCACGCAATGCAGAACAATGATGAGTGTAATGTGATAGGTTGGCTGCACATTTATCTATCTTATTAAAGCATTGCTCCAGTTGTGAGAGACAGAGATAGGTTCATAGGTTCATAGGTAGATACTAGGCTATCTGCCCTAGGGCATTTATAAGCCTAGCCAGAGTGTATTTGGCTTCCGCCTCCCTATTAGATTAGCCTACTGTGCCTCTGTAAAGTAGGTCACAGAAGGTACCCTTTTAAGATTAGTTTACTGTGCCTCTGTCTAGCAGGGACACAGAAGAGATCCCAGGTGTGAATTTGCGATTTCCCATCCATGCGTCCAGATTTCACTTGAAGAGGGTCAGCGAGGGGCTATGTCTAACATGAATTGGGATTCTATTCCAGAGTGAGGGGAGCCTCTGGGAAATGAATCTGTCCCTCCAGCATGTCCTATTTATTTTTGTGCTGAGGTTTAGGTCCCTGGAGCATGTAGCTCTAAGGGACTTGGATTTTTTGAGGTGGAGCATGTCCATTAATTCTGAGTTTGACATGGCTTTGTACATCAGGCATAGATCGCCTCTGAGTAGGCGGTAAGCAACTGAGTAGAGCTGGAGTTTCTTTAGTCGAGCTGCATAGGACATCTGTTTGTAGCCCATGATCCTCTTGGTGAGGTACTTTTGGGGTCTCTCCAGTTGCTGCAGGTGTCGGGTAAGGTACATCCCAAAAGGGGCATTGTATTCAATTATGGGCCTAATGAGTGATGAGTAGAGGGGCACAATGACCTCTCTTGATCTAGATGCAAACCCTTTCATGATAAGGTGGGCTATATAGAAGGTCTTTCTAACCACTTTGGCAACGTGATTATCAAAGGAGAGATTGCTATCTACATTGGTCACCAAATCTCTAATTACTTCTTCCGTACTTAATGGATTACCACCTATGTGGTAATTTGTGGGCACCTTGTTTTTCCCAAAGGGGATGACTATGCACTTTTTAGCATTTAGCTGGAGGCCGTGGCTCTGGCACCAAGCATCCATCTCTGTGAGTCCCTTTTGGAGGATGCTTGTGTCAGCTGGAGATTCGATTATGGCCCCCAGTTTGCAGTCATCTCAAACTTTGTCAGCCATAATCCCCCCGTGTTAGCCTGAACCTCAGAGAAGTATATACTGAACAAGAGAGGTCCCAGAACTGAGCCCTGTGGGACGCCACTTGTAATTGGTTTGGATTCGGACATGGCACCTGCGATTCTGACCATGTGGGTTCTATCTCTGAGCCAGTTTGCAACCCATCTTGTGATATAGGGGTTGATATTTAAGCTGGTAAGCTTATTTATGATGCCTGAGAGAGGTATTGTGTCGAAGGCTTTTGCAAGGTCCAGGTAGGCTGTGTGGACTACCTTGCCCTCATCTATGGCTTTGGTAACTGTTTCAAAGAAATCAACTAGGTTTAAGAGGCAAGATCTGAATGTTAGTCAGATTAGATGAGAATATTAAGAGTTAGCTAGGGTGATTGTACAAAAAGGAGTAAAGACATTTTTGCTCTGTTCAGCAGACCTAACTTTTGATGCTTTTTAAAAATATGGTTTTGTATATGAAGATCAACCTTTACGTTTTTAAGTTAAAACTTTATGATGTTATCTATGGTTGACTCCAAGCAATTTAGTATGGGTAACTACTTGTACAGCTGTATTGTTTAGAGAGGTAAGGTAAAAGTTTCTTTTAGCATAGGCATGGGACTTAGGAAAAAATAGTTGTAGTTTAGTCTTTTTGGCATTGTGTAAACATTTTGATGTAGCCACAGTTAAACAGACTTAAAAGCATCTTGTACCATGGATTGTAGTTGTTGTGAGATGTCTCTACATGGTCTGGAGTGTTTCTCCCCGGGCCTCCGCTGAAAACAGGCTCTGTGGAACCTAGTCGGACATTCCCAGTCAACAAATGTTAAATAAATAAATAAATGTCAGACGATCAGATGAGAACTGAGTCATCTGCATATTGAATAAGGCAAGCTTGCCGAGAACACCTAGAGATGGCATTTGAGTCAGAAACTTCTCATGTGACATAGTGACAGAGGCTTTTGAGAGCTCTAGAAAAAAGCAAAAGAGAGAAAGTTTCCTTGGTCTGTAGACTTATTAATGGTGCCAGAAAAGTTGAGGAGTGCTGTAGTGGTGCTACAGCCTGGTCAGAAACCATGCTGTGTTGGGATTAGGAGATCATTTTGTAAGAGGTACCGAAGGAGTTGCTTATGAATATACTTTTTACAGGGTCTTAGGAAGGTGCGTGTAACATGATTGGCAATTGACCTAAGGTTAAGATATTTCAGAAGAGTTACCTCCTTTAATGAGGGAAATTGTAAAGATTTTTTTCAAAGGGCAGGGTCATGGGAGTCTTAAATCGATCTGTTGATGAGAATTTAGACTGGATATAGAAGAGTCTGCAGAGAGCTTAAGGTACTCAGCGAGGTTGTCATCAGCAGAAGGAGAATGGGACTTTAGTTTCTTTATTAGCTGTCTAACATATGATGTGCAGACAGGTTGGAGATTAAAGGCAGTGATGTCAGGGCTAGGAGAGCTTAGTGGTTGATTAAAACGTTGGGAAGAGCTGGAGGTAAGAGAGGCTATGATGTCGATGAAGAAAGTATTAAATTTGGTAGCCGTTGCTGAGGGGGATATGTAAGTCCAGATATGAAGGAAAGCCAGGTTGAAGGATTTTCTTAACTGAGCTCCATAATTTTTTTTTTTTGCAATTATCTTGTGGGTCTGTGTCATATTGTTTTTCGTCTAGGTAAATTTGCTTCTTGGTGAGGTTACATACCTCTTTGTATAGATGTAAAGTGTGAGGGGTTTTATCTTTGTGCCATTGTTTCCATGCGTTGTTACATTTTTTTCATGAGAATTCTAGCTGAATGAGCCCCACAGATGGAGTTATTAGCCCAAGGAAAATCAGTCACAATGGAGGTAAGGGAAGGTTTAAACAGCAGTGCGAGGGATTTTGCTAATATAATGTGAGTAACTCAACAGGACAGCGGAGCAAAGACATTTTAAAAAGTTGCTTAATGGTCAGAAAGTCATACATTAATGTCAGGACAAGCTGCACATGGGTAGAAAAGCCAAACCTGTCAAGATACAATGGCTTTAATAAGCCAGAAGGATATTAACACGTGAAGTATTCTTTTCCTTTAGCAGCTGCAATCTCAGTGGTGCAGATGGTTTTAGCAGCTTAACTAGTGGCCCCCAAAGGTGTTAGTCTATTTAGTGTCTGCACAGAACTATACTTTTTGCATACTGTAAACCCTCCTAGAACATAAAAAATAATTTTAGGCAGAATGATGCAGAAAGACAGGGAAACTTACACCTTTCGATACTGAGTGGAAGGGGCAATCTTGCATGCCCTGAACAGCTATGATCCTATATGTGTGCTGGAGGGGGGGTGTTTTCTTGTTTTTTGCTATTATGAACATACTGGTTCTATATGTACTTAATACTTCAGAAAACAATTGACTTACAAAGTATTGGATGGCATCAGGTGAAATGTTAGATGTTGTAGAAAACTGTCATTGATACTTGCACTGCAAATTACATATCCTGAGAGATATTCAGTGTTAGTTACATTGCTAAGAATACAATCAGCATATGTTTTCATATTTCTGAAAATATCATAATAAACATGTACACAGAAAGAAATTTCTTGCTGCCATGTGAAAACTTATGTCTGGTTAACAAAAATGTTTTAAGAATATATGTCTAGGTTGTACAGTTTCTAAATTAGGACAATTTGCTTGTGAAAGTTTAACAAAAATGTAATTCTGAGTTGGTGTGCATTATAATATGTTATAGCATTTATTGAAATATTCTGAATGCACTGACTATTATAACTGTAAAAGAATACTTTTCTATCGATAACATTATTAATACAGTTTAATAGCTTTTATTATTCACAAAATGTTTGCATTTGTTTAGCTTATGTGTTTTTTAAGTTAATTTTTTAGAAAATGGAATGCAAGAATGTGTGTAGGCAGTTAGAGGTGTGACATTCCACATCACATAGGTATTAAACCTAGAGGCTAAAACAGCCTTGCTTGTAACAAACACACAAAGGAATACATTTGTAATATTCCAGAAGGTGGTGATAAGTTGCATTGCTCAAAGGAATACATTTGTAATATTCCAGAAGGTGGTGATAAGTTGCATTGCTCAAATTTACATCTCTCATTGATATTGTTACACCATCTCTTCTAGTACACTAGTGCTTTTTCTTTCACTCACAAAAAGTTATGTAGTGACATAGCGTGTTACTGGCAACTTATATAATGTACTGACATTAAAATGAATGCATTATTTCTGTGTAAGAACATATTTTCCATTTTGCACAACTATTATTTTACATGCTTGGACTGATTAATGCCAGACCAAGAAAAAAGGAAACTCAGCAGGTGGACAGCACAATTTCCAGTTTAATAAAATACAGAATGTAAGTTAAAAACTTTCACCAAAAGGGCTTCCTCAGGCATATACAAATAAATACTTAAAACACAAGCTTAAATATCATTCTAAAATCATGTGACTACTATAGCTGAATCATTCAATTAACTAATAGAGTTCTGTTTCTCCTACAGTCATGGATTTAAAGACACAAACCCATTTAGGCCAGGTGGAATATGAGCTTTTAGAGGTAGACCAACTAATGCCCTTTGTAAGCATAAAATAGGGGCACACATCATAACTTCAAATTTAAAATATCAGAAGTAATGTTTGAACATATAAGAGGAGGAGATATAATACTTAATACAGAGATTAAAGAAATGAATTGGATTATTTGTATACACCTAAGGAAGCCCTTTGGGTGAAAGTTTTTAACTTGTGTTCTGTATTTTATTAAATTGGAAATTGTGCTGTCCCCCACTCTGTTTCCAGTGAGTTTTCTTTTTCTTCAACTATACGCTTTTTGAAGAAGACTGGATTCACTGTGGTTTGTTTAATATATTTGGAAATTAATGCTAGAGTAAAAACTGCGGTGGTGGTGCTGCGGTAGCATTGTCGCCTCACAGTAAGACGTTGTCCTGTTCGATTCTCAGCTAAAGCGTCTTCTGTGTGGAGACATGCGTGAATGGGCGTACCTTCGTTGAAGGTTGTGCGTCAGGCCTGGCAAGTCGGTACGTAAAAATCTACTGCCAATCATTAGCGGACCGGAGTTCCGCTGTGGCGACCCCTAACTGGGAAAAGCCGAAAGATACAACAAAGTTAAAGTACCACACTCCTCTCTCCAGAGTATGCCTCTTAAAATGAACTAAGCATGCACAATATGTATTAAGACTTGTGTGACTGACATTTCATCTCACTTAGTGCAACAACCTTTTTAGCAAATCCTGCTTTATCTCTGGAAAGTTTTGGACTAATGCATCATTTTGTTAAATGCTTTCCAGCTTAAACACTGTTTTGTAATGTGAATTAACAGAGCACAGATCAGGGCCCAGAATTTTGAGCTGCTTCCTTTTATCTCATAATCCTCGATGAATGATAAACTGTCTTTACCATGCCGTGTTAACAAATTGTCTTACTGTTAACAAGAACCATGGGATGGAGAAACCATTTTCTGTGACACTAGTACTGAACTCTGCATGCACAATATGGCCTAATTCATTTTCAAGCCTCCTTCTTTTCTTTTGAATTAAGGGATTGTGAAATGCATTATTACTGAGTTCAGCAATATAATGTCAGAGTTAGTATACGCTAAATTCCTCCTCTTAAATGAATTTTGACCGATTGTATATAGCTGAACATAACTGATCTGGCAGTATGTAGTATCAAGTGATTATAAATCATTTTTATTCACTTAATTAGAGGAGACCCCCTAGGCATTGTTATCTGCGTTACAGGGGTGACCTTGGAGCATTGTTCTAGTTAAGTCACTTAGAATCATGCAGAAGCCAAGTGGAGGCCGTGATAATTAAACACAGGTTTTCAGGATGTAACTCCTTCACAGCTCATTAACTTAACCGCAGAACCATACTAACAGCTTAACCATCTAGACTGTAAATGTATTTATTTCTTTTGTTGAATGTGTGTTTAATTGGGATGTGTAGTATAAAGGTGTGATTATTTCATTCACCAGGACCTCAGCTGGTTTTATGGAAAGCCCACATTGCTTGTGGCTTTAGGTTTTCAGACCACATGCTTCAAAAAATGAAAGACAGCCATCTGCATACATACAATGTTTCTCAGTCTTATTTAGGATACCATTGTGAACATCCAGAGTTTCTATCTGGTGTTCTAATCTACACACTGGCATGTCTACACTTGATGCAGATGAACATTTGTGGGTTTTGAAGATAGTATGGTTACATAGTTACAAATAATAGAGTGTGCTTCATGGTAAGATGCTATCACTCTTCAGACACACACACACACACACACACACACACACACACACACACACACACACACACACACACACACAGAAAGCACTCTGCTGGATGCTATTAGAATCACAGTGAAATGATAATATTAGTTGTCATTTGGGACTCAAACCCAAGTCTCCGGCATATCCTGCAAATGCCACCAGTATTGAACCAACAAGAGCCTTCAGAAGTATGAAATGTAATGTTTAAAAGACAGCTGCATCCAAAACTGGAAATGTTTTCCTTTTAAATGGATTTAGTTTTCCTGTATTACTACTGTTCCTATAACATTCTTCATGGTTATTATTATTTTCTAATTTAGTGCAACCCAATTTGGCCCAAGGGGGCTGCCATACTGATGGGCTACCATATACAGTGAAGAAGAATACTGTGACTTTCCTGCTTTTTGAATTCCTCTGCCGAGAGCATCAGTTTGCCTTTTGTAGTAATGTCCTTCTCTGTTTTGTTAGTGCCCATTTCTTACCGGAGGTGCAGCCAGGAGTTTTGGAAATGCATGTAAACTTTTAGATTATAGCCCCTGTCTCCCATTAGTGTTGCCTACCCCCTAAGTAAACAAGTCCAGAAATGACAGGCTTAGAGAAAAAGTCCAAAATGTCTGATTTAAGCAAAAAACTATTTTATCAAATGACGTTTGGAAAAAAAAACGTTAACAAAATATATAACAGTAAACCATTATAAATATTCCATTTTAAAGACATTTAAATTCTAGGAAAATCTCTTTGCCACCAACTAGAATTTTTTAAAGTATTCTCTATGACATTCGTGGCATATGCCTACCTATACCTGTACCCTTACACAACACTTTAAGGTAAATTTGAATGTCAGACTTAAAGTAGCTTATTTAGTGCTTTTGACACAGTCTCAGAAATGAAATTCCAAACCATATTTTCTAGCTGAGCAGTGAAGTTTTGTATTTTAATGTCATAAAAGTCTGAAATGAAGTTTCATTGTCCTAAAACTGCATACTTGATGTCACAGATGATATGGAAACTAAATGGAGTGAAGTAGTGTCAGATTTCACAAAAATCCAAAACAGCGTACAGTTCTGGATTTTTGTTTTACATGGAAACTACAAAAAATGCTTCAGCAGAAGGAAAGAGGGAATAATGTTTACATTTTAATTTCTTTACATGTAGAATTCTATTAAATAAATTAAAAAGGGAAGACTGCCCTGTGGTGTGATAAAAAGTGAAATTTGGGTGGAGTTGTCTTTTAGGAATCCGAGTACCTTTTGTTGTAGATTTCCTCAATATAATACTACACTGATGATATTTAATAAATATGTGGAGTCAAATCTTCTGTACACATTACTTACAACTTTAGCAATAGTGATTCTTCCAGTGGCATGTGCATACATATAGAGCCAGGACCAGAATAAAAGAGAATGTATCCCTTTCCTAGTGTTTTCAGTGTGGTTGTAAAGTTAGGCACTTACAGGATGCGATTGCTTCTACTGAAGTATCATTAATATCTGTGATGTTGAGATTTTTAGAACATTATTTTTTAGCGTTTGTGAGGTTCCAAATATCATACTTTTTGTTTTGGAGGGGGGTTATCAGGTTATAGTTGTTTAGCCAAGAATTAATGGAATGGAGGTCAAATTAAAGCTGGGTTTGAGTTGTTGAATGTGAGGGACTGGATTGTAGGATAACCATGATGATATCTGTGCTAGAGAGGTCAGGGGGTAGTTAGTTAATAAAGGTTGAAAACAACAGTGGGGCAAGTATGGTGCTGGTAAAGCAATTCTCTGGACTACTATCTCCCTCTGTCCCTCTCACCAGTCATAGGCATGCAGCCAAGGGTCTCCCTCCCTTACTACCACCAGTAATAGGCATGCAGGCATTGACTGTTCAATCTCACCCTCCTTCGTCAGCTCCTCCAGCACTCAGGTAAAAAAGTCAAGGTTAGACAGTCAGGGTCAGTGTCAAGGTTTTTCATCCCTCTCTGCCACAGGGCCGACTGATTTCTGCATTGCTAATCTGTATGTATGATGGTATGGGAACCTCAGGAAAGGGTTACATCCATAATTTCAAACAGCTGAAATTTCAAACTCCATACAACTTAGCCGAAAAGGATGAAATACAGAAAGGTACACGGTCAGTTAAGATGACTGGGTCTATTTCCATTTCTCTTACCCAGCTGATATATGTTCCTTTGTAATATAGCTTATATTAGTTCTTGACCATGTTTTATGCCTCACAGAATAATATGTATATTCCTCTTCTGTTTGCTGCCCTGCATTAATGTCTATCCATCCTACTGACCTTAAACCATTTCAGATAAATCTGCTTTCCTTTGTTAATTTTCTCTCCCTTGGGCCCCCATTTATTTCATCCCCCTTCACTATCATCTTCCAGTCCCCTAATGTTAGTTCCAGTCTGTCCTGGAATTTGACTATTTCTGCCAGCATTCCTCTCATTTCCGTTATTGTTTCTTTGAGTGGAGCACACACTGCTACATTTTTCTTTTGCTTTTTATTAACTATTTGTGCAGTAGCCTGGCAGAAAGTTAAATATTGCAGTTTGTGACAGTTTTTGATGGGAAAATTATTTTGTTAAAGCTAAAGAAAGGACAATACCCTCATTTTGGCATTTTGTATGGAAGCTTCTGCTTATTACTTTAGATACATTTTGTATGAGAATTTCTGCAGCAAACTGATTGCTGAGTATTCGGGCTGTGGAATTATGGATGAAAATTAGGGCAGCAGGTGACTTTATTTTAAGGAAATGTGTGCAGCAGGTAACTTTATCTTAATTCTCTGTTGAATATAATTTAGTAGTTTTGTGGTCAGCCTGTTTATTATTTCATTGGCACTTGTGAAATAATTTGTCCACTGCCTTGTAAATTTATTTCATTTCTCTTCATTGTTGCTTGCCTTCATGGATGTCTTCCTTGGATACTGTCTGCTTTTTGGAAAGATTATTTGTACAGTTTTTCTCCATGAAAGATCCTGATTGATAAGACATTCCCCAGGATTCAGCAAACTTCCATGCAAGAGCACCAAAGGGACCATTTTCCTGCAGCACACCAGCACGCCATGCATATTCATGAAGGCATGCTGCCGTGCTCTAAAACGGACACTGTTCTGTGCTTGAGTGCAGGGGGTGTGTCTGAGAGCAATGCTCTCACAATACACATGCCCCCTGCACTCGAGAATTGCCGAACGGCAATGTAAAATGAATGAAAGTCTCCACGGACACTTTAGTGTCTGTGGAGAAAATAACAGACAGCCTACCTCAGGAAAAATGCACATATATGGCAGAATGTACACATTCTGCCATATATGTGTGCACCATACACTAGAAAAGAAGTGCAGCCCGGTAAAACGGCAGTGTGACACACTGCATACCCCTTGCAAAATACATGCTAATGCAAAGCCTGACATTCTATCAATGTTCTAAGTTTCTAACAGCAATATTTAAAATATATTCCTTTTTTTTCTGTGTGCTATAAAGTTTAAACATAGCTGCGCAGGTTTGCCCATTGCGCAGCTATGCATAGCAGACTTTAAGCATCAAAAGAAGTTAAATAGAAATATACACAACACAACTAGTGAAACTGGACAAGTGTAGTAGTTAGTTATAGCATTTGCCTAGTATGCAGTCAGTCACAGTTTGAGCTCCACAGCAGTCCATACATTTTCATACGTGGAACACAACTAAAATGTATTTTTCATAAATAGGTAGTGAATATTATTATGCATATGTTAACCAGGGTAGTGTAGCAGCCCCAAATGTGAGGTGTCAGTGAAATTTAAAGTTTAAGCAAGATTTAGCATAGCTAACTGGATTTGAACACTGGTAAGCAGAGCTTAGCATCTACCTCTTTAAGCAATGGCTATCTTTGTTAAGCGGATATGCCCGGTGATTAGCTTGGCTCAGCAGTTTCAAAACTGTCCAATCACAGTAAAAGGCAGGAAATTAGCCCTATTTAAACCTGGCAGGTGGGAATACAGCTCATAACCAGTTGTAGCTCCCCACTGTAGGAACTTATGGCTAGTGTAGGTAAAGGTGTGTGCTTTCGGGTGCAGTGCTGCAGCATTCAGGAGTCCAGGATCATGGTTGGACTCCTCATTAAAGACTATGAAGGGTGACTGCTGCAGGACCAGTACCAGGGCTCCCAATACAAAGTGGAGGCCTGGGACTATCTTGCTCGAGATTTCACCACTGTCACTGGCATCCCTCGGACTGGTGAGTAAGTGCGGCACCACTTTACCAACTTGAAGCAAAGGAAGTGGAACCTTTTGGACCAGTGGGTCCAAGATGCCAGGCTGGAGAACACTCCAGCCATGTGTAAATATTAGCCAAATAAGTGTTCTCCAAAGTCCAGCCTGTGTATGTGATGGATAGATATGCATAAATGTTTTTTCTTATCTCCTGTACAGCTGCAGATGAGAGGGCTGTGAACTTGGAAGCCGACGCCAGCAGGCTGCTAAGGCTGCGTCGTGAGGCTGGGAACAATCTAGCTGGCATTATGTAAGGTAAATAAATAAAAAGTAGTAAAATGTGACCTTGCAATATTTAAAAATGGGTAGTAGGAGAGTAATAGTGACATACAGGTTATATATCAATAAAGGTGTAATTACCTGTCAATAAAAGTGAAAACCCCAGACTGATTATGTTTACTCTGGTATAGTATGACTGGA